>NC_067399.1:251606455-251908955 GCF_016432865.1 Antechinus flavipes
TATTCTTGACTCAACTTTCTATCAAAGAAGCTGATTTTTACTTGGCAATATCTTTTACACCTACCTATATAACACCCTGAGTCAGGTCTTTTTTTTTTTTTTTAATCTGGACTATTGTAAAAGCTTCTTAACTGATGTTCCTGACTCCACATCCAAATCTTCCCTGATCCCCAACCTGAAACTAATGTCTCTCTCCTCATAGTTCTTATAAAGCATATAAAGCACCATCTACCTTGTATCATATTATTTGTGCACACACTATACTCCTCCAGTAGAGTATAAACTGATAGAAGATAAGAGCTATATTCATTTCTTTTCCTTGTATCCTCAATACCTGGTACAGAGTTTTATACCTAGTAGGGTGCTAAATAAATGCTTTCTGAAAAGAGTGGAATGGAATCTCTCTAGTGACTTGGGGTTTCAGGTTTCCATAGCATAATTTCCTTTTAAAGCAGCCTGTAATATATGGTATACATTAGCAGTCTCTTTTACTGCCCACAATTCCCAATTGTAAGCTTAGATCTCTGTATAAGCATTTATATTCGAAATTTTATCTACCTAAAAATGCATTACCCTTTTATAACATTGTTGCTATGGAAATAACTGTTCCCTTCAACATCATTTTACCTAACGTCCCTTTGGGGGCATCTGGTGGTGCAGTGGATAGAATACTGGGGCTGGAGTCAGGAAGACTCATCTTCATGAGATCAAATATGAACTCGGACTTGTATGCTGTGTGAGCCTAAGCAAGTCACTTAACCCCTTTTGCCTCAGTTTACTCATCTGTAAAATGAGCTGGAGAAGGAAATTGCAAATCACTCCAGTATCTTTGCCAAGAAATTCTCAAATGAGGTCATGCAGAGTTGGACATGACTTAACAACCAACACCTGCATTTTACTTCTATAGACCATACTTCATCCACATAGCACACATTTACCTCCAGGACTCTGAGAGTTTAAAAAAAAAATGGATATTTCAGAGGAAGGAGAGGAAATCCAATTTGAGAGCAGATTAGCCTCTGAGACACACCAGTATCTGACACCCAAGTTATTGTAGCCATACTTGGAAGCAGCTGTCAAAAGGAGCTAAAATGAAGAATCAGCCTTCAGGTTATTCCCAAGGGAAAGTAGTCAGGGCAGGTCAAGGCTCAGCTCAAGATGCAGTCTTGGCTACAATAAAGCAGCATCCTGCCTTGTTCCCATCACTTACCAGGCCCGTTTTAAAGAAAGGGACTTTACAGAGTTCTGCAACTTCACATGTCATTGAAAAAGAACTGGACTTGAAATGGTGATGGTTTCTGTTGGTTACCCCTACTATCAGGCCACAGTTGATTGTAGCATCTGAGTTCACAAGCTGCCCTCTCCCTCTGCCAAAATGAAAATGACCCCATTCTAGCCACTGGGGCTGAGCACTGGGCAAATCCCTAATTTCCTGTGCATTTCAATTAAGTCCACAAACACTAGAACTGAGAAATTGCAAATCAGTCTGAGTTTCACTGAATAAGAATTTGGCTTTTAGAAATTGAAATGGACTCACTGCCCTTAATTATATTCCAGGTCTCGATGAAAACCTCTGTCATAAATAATTAATTAGAGCAAGTTTTCCTAAAAAATCAGCCAGGGTTACAGCAACTGGATGAAGGAGAGAAGCCCCAGGTGGCCTAGAGAAGCCTGGCCAGACAGCCTTTGTTCATTCTGGTTAGACATTGCTGTGACTGCCTTCCTCCCTCATCACACTAAGCCTCTGCCCATTTGCCAAGTTCATAGAGTCATAGATTGTTAGAGATGGAAAAGTCTTTAGAACATGGAATATCAGTGTTGGAAGGGTCATCGGGTTGGAACCAGAGGAGGCCTTTTATGTAATCCACTCTAACTCTTTAAACTAAGAATACTAAGACTTAGAAATGTTAAATGACTAGTTCAAGGTCATCCACTGAGTCAATGGCAGAGGTAGGATTAGAATATAGGTCCTCCAGGATTTTTGTCCTTCCTCTTTACACTCTACTAGAATCTCTAGCAATTTACTTCTTAATCCTAAACTAAATATTTATTTTTTTCCACTTTCCAGCATTCTCTATAAATGCTTTTTTCAGCATCATTCTTATCACAACCTGATTTTAAAATAAGCTGTGGATCTGGAGATCTCTGCTCAGATGAAAAAAGAGTTTCACAAGATCTTAGATTTGTGTCTACAAAAAAATTTAGAGGTGATCTTGTCCAACCCCTTTATTCTAAAGGAAACTTGAGGTCCAAAGAACTTAAATGATTTACTTAAAGTCCCAGAGAAATCCACTGCCTTCCTCCAACATAATAGGTATTCAGTATTGATCGAACAGCACCCCAATCTATTTAAACATGTCCCCTGTACCTCTTTTCAAAGGGACTTGAAACAAACCAACCTGTAAATAATAAGTGCAAACCACTAGTTTGCTAAACTAAATCCAAATTAAAAAAAAAACCTGGGTGGTAAACTATTAAAATGTCTTTTTTTTTAATCTACCACATTAATTTGAGCTGGAATCAAACACCTGTTTTCTGTGTCTGATGACCTGAAGCAAAACAAGAAACCCAGGACATCAAAATAATTTCCAAAATAAACCTGGGCAAAGCCAAAAAAATATTGAGGCCATCCCTTTTGTGTTAAAATGGAATGAACTTTCCCCCTTTCTGATGCCATATTAGGAAGGATAGACACAGTAAGTATCTGTTAGACAATGGGTTCTTGGAATACCCAGTTCCCAAACCTGAGCTAATTAAAGTGATGGATACTTAAAGTTTTCATGCTCACTTAGAACATAAAGAAAGAGATTTTCCTTACCAATAAAATTCTTTAGTCAATGACTAAGTACAGTAGTATGTTGGAGGGGTGTTTTCTTATTCCACTTAAATGATAATGAAAAAGATACGAAAAAGCCACTGGCATTTATGCCCAACCACTCTGATCTCTTGATATCATGCTGAGTATAGCATCAAGGTCTGTGTCCTCATCCCTGAAGCTAATTAGACCCAGATAGACAGTACCCTTGTAAATGGGTCAGTCACAGAGAAAATCCATCAAACATAATCTTAAGACCAAAGGGGGTGGGGAAGATAATTTTATTTCTGTTCATTTATACCTGCTCTGTGGTTAAGAGGAGAATTAAAATGAGATCATTAAACTTTCCTTAGAGACAAACCCCAGACCTCCATGGTAATATGATTAATCAAATGTAAAAGTGAAGCTAGCTGGGATGAATATAACTCATTTTTATAAAATATCTAATTACTGTAACTAGTCTTGCTGAAAAAAAAAAGGAGAAATTAATTGCAATAACAATTCATGAAGATAAAGTTTTTCTGAATTAGGTCTACACAAGAAGCTAAACTGAGTTGATTAAGTAATTTTGCTTTCAGGATCACCCTTGATGGAAGTTAAATATAATGAATATTTCAGTCCTTAAAGTTTAAAATTGCAAATGACCACTCTGTTTCATAAAAACAGAAATGACAGATGCATTTCAGAATTCAATTTTCAAAGTGGGTCTTGTTGCCAAAAGATGAAAGAGGGAGAGAAGCAGGGGAAACCCAGTAATAAATGCTCTATTGGTCCCTTGCAAATTGGATACATGTAGTGCTTGGTTTAAAATCAAGAATAATGTAACTTTCTCCATCCTCAGTAGAAAGCGCAGCATCTCAGCCAATTAGAGTTACACAGGCTGACAGGGTTAAGCCCCAAACTGTACCTTATTCACTTGTTCAAAATACATTAATGACCCACACCCCTAAATTTCACCATCAGCAAGAATTCAACACTTGCCTTTGCACAGCTGTCTCCCATACCTGAAATGAACTCCCTCTGTACTCTCCTCATAGAGTCTCTCTCTTTAAGAAGCAGCTCAAGTCCTATCTTCTGCATAATATCTTTCCTGATCTCCCTACCACCACCAACTACTAGGTCCATTCCCTCCCAAATACCTTATACTTAATTATTTCATATATATTTGTATTTATTCATTTTATATTTATACTGTAAATATATATGTATGTAAGTCATCTTCAAATGTAAGATTCATAAAGTAGAGATTGACTCCTTTGTATTGTACTTGTATTTATGGACCTGGCATATAGTAGATAATTAATAAATGATTATTGTACCAGATGATCTCTAAGATCTCTTCCAATTCAAAAGCTATTTTAAAATTATGTGTGTGTGTGTGTATGTGTGTGTGTATGTGTGTGTGTGTGTGTGTATGTGTGTATCAGTTTTGATTTGGGAGTTTTCTTTTTTATGAGCTAGGAAAGATTATATGAAGTCTAGTGAACAGTACAGCATCATCTCAATGGAAAGATTGTCAGTTTAGCCTAGGAATGACCTAACATAAATTTTAATACTGGCCATAAGGAGAACCTTTTCCTATCTTTAAACTGAAACCTTTGTATAGATGTACTAATACACATGTACTAACTTTAATGTTTTTTAACATCTATGATATGTCGCTGATGTCAATCAGCACCCTTCTGGATTATAGGTAATGGTCTCCATGAATTGCTGTGGCTTTTAAAAAAAAATCCATCTTTGCTCTGGAGTCGAGCCTCTCCAAATTTAGTTATCCTGGTTTTCGAATAACTGGCACACAGTCTGCCACTAGTCCTATCATCCAAGCTGTTCTGACATAGTAGGATGTGAGTTGCAGCTTTCCAGAAGCCAAACTCATCTGCACATCTGAGGGAAGAATCCAAGGAAGATTTAACAGAAGATGGCTTAGGCAACTGAGAGTGAAAGGGAGAGAAAGGGAGAGGAAGAGGAACAGAGAGAAAGACATAGAAACACACACACACACACAGACAAAGAGAGAGAGAAAGAAACAAAGAGAGGGAGGGAGGGGAAGCAAAGGGAAAGAGGGAAGAAGGAGAAGGAGAAGGAGGGAATGAAAAGAAGAAAAGGGAAAAGATTCTTATTTGATTTAGACAGGCTGCTCAGTGGAAAGAGTGGACTTGGAGTCAGAAATTCAAAATTCTGCCTCAGCCACAATAGATAAGAGAACCTGGGCGATTCAATTGACTTTTCAGCCTCATCTTCCTCATCCCCCCTTCTCATAGGAATAATAAGCATACCTACCTCATGGATAGAGATTGTGAGATTATTAGAATCAAATATAAATATATTTATATGTATAAAGTACTTTGAAAAACCTTAAAGTACTATTTAAATGCTAGTTATCATTACAGTCATCATCATCAACAACAACAACAACACCACTGAGAAAAGGGTATATCCAACCAAAATCAGCCTACAAGGTCTAAAAACCAATTTAGGATAACTATCTTAATTCAACACCCCCTATTTGCTCTAGTATCATCATAGAATCACAGAAACTCAGAGTATAAAGGGAACTCAGAAGCCATCTAGCCTAGTGTTTACCTCAGCAAGAATCCACACCTACAATATACTTTTTCAGTATCTTATTTTGAAATCCAAAGAGCAGGATTGTAAATGCATTGACCAAGCTGAATTTAGGCAGTAAGTTTCAAAACTGAGAGCTATCTATACATTCTCATTCTAGGAAGTGATATACCTTGTCCCTTCTCATCTTAGATCTCCCCAATGCACATTTCCATAATTGTTTTTTAAATAATATTGTGCTTTTTTTTTAATGATGTATCTCCCTACATGCCACGCCTGAATATATTTCTTTAATTTTCAATCCAGTATGGCACAGCAAAATTGAGGAGGGTATGATGGATGCAGAGAGGAGCCTTTGGGAATACACTACCAACCTCAACTCAGTTCCTTTGCAGTCACTTAGCTTTATGATTGACCTCTAGGGCTCAGGTCCTGAGCTGGGTCCAAATAATTGGGAACTCTCATATCTGTCTTCTGTTTCTGATCACTTAGAGCAAGAGGGTTAGCATTCTATTGTCCCTGTAATGAAATACAGCAAGCCACATCCAACCGCAAAAGGTGGCTGCTTCAAGGGGATCTCATTTTAAGAGGAGATAGAGCCAGAATTCCATTAAGCACGTATCTGTTATGAAGCCTACCACAGCATACTCCAAAAAGGCTTAGTAGAGGATTTAGTAGTGCTATGGGTTTTTTCTTATTAAGTATTCCTAACTGTCTGGAAGGTCTAATGTGCAAAGGGAAGGGTCACAGCACACAGAACTCCCAGAAATGGAAATGGAAAGGAATTTTCATAGCTACTGACATAATTCTTGAGGCTGTCAGAATGCTGTGTTTGTGAATTTTTAAATAAATTTATGAAACAAGTGTTGATTTTTTTTTCCATTTATATATCCAGATGATACGTTCAAGGCTCATTCTGTCTCTCCTTCTCTGCGCTGATCCTTTTTTTTTTCCTTTTTTCTTCCTGATCTTTCTGCTTCTCTAACTTTTCAACTTGATGCAACAAATATTTATTGACATTGTATAGAGAAAGCACTATGCTAAGATAGGAGAGATAGAAAAAAATCCTACTACATATATTACCGTCCTCATGGAGCCTACAATCATCTGGTACAAAAGCTCAGTGATGGGAGATGAAACAGAGAGAAGGTAAATTTTGGCTGAATCACAAAGTGCAGGAGCAATGTCTGATAGAACTGGCAAAGTATGTTGGGGTCACAAGTTGTGCAGTGAACTGGCTAAACTAACCAGCATGTTTAGATTTTACAAGGAAGGAGAGACACCTGATATGTCAATCACCACAATTGTTCTTAGCCTTGCAAAGGGAGTTATAGTGATGGGAATAACTGAACAGTCCAATCCAGTGGCTCATCTGAGCCACACACACACACACACACACACACACACACACACACACATGTGATCCTAAAAAGGGAGAAGGAAAGAAAGGATGGCACATACAGGGAGAAGAAGGGAACAATCACCCTCACCCTTTCACCATGTCACAAGGATTCTTCTCATGTACCATCAGCATTGGGCCATCTCCAGATAAAGAGCAGCCCTGTATTTTAAAATTCTGCTCAGGGGTAGCCCTAGAACTCCCACCAACAGGTTTCTTCAAATAATACCAGCATTCTTACCAGTAGACTGTTTAAATGATGCCAGTGTTTCCACAGGAAGGCCTCTTTCAGTAGGAATGAACTCTCAGACTATCAGCCCTGAGCTTGCTGCCCAATCATTTTTGTTCCCCTTTCTATGAATCCATATCCCAAGGCTCTCATTATGAGCTGGAAGGCTCAGTCTCAAATCAACCTCCATGTGAGTCAATTCAAAGACACATTCTAATATCGCCAATAGCTCCCTAGAAGGCTATGTAGCCCCTTATCCCAGTTCCATGGAGCTACCCAAGGCCCAATGTCATGATATCAAATGGACAGATGGTGGCAATTTCCCTGATGATCTCACCAAAGGGATGAGCAGAACCTTTCACCTTAGTCGTGTCAATTGAGCTTTATGATCTAGTGGCTTTGGTATGATGGTATAGCTACTCAATATTACATGTTGCCTTAATAGGGATTTTCTCTCCTCCAGAGTACCCAAGTACTCTGCTTCTACTCTGCTTCTTGGGGCATCACTCTTCCTTCTTCCACTTGGCATTCTCACTGGCATCTACAAAAGGGCTATCTGTAGTGCCACTTGATAGTGTTTATCCAACTCCACCTTCTAGCATCTACAGAAGCTGTGAGATCACTCATAAATAGTCCGGATGGACTGCTGTTTTTAGCAGGGTATAAAGAGGCATTTTTAAAGTTCTTGCATTTCCTAAGAAAGCTGACAACTTCCTTGGGAGTCTTAAGCAGGGAAAGGATTGGGATTTCCAGGATGGTTATATGCTTTAGGAATGCCTTGGAAGGTTCATATCAGGGATGTAGGGGTCTGAGTCTATCAGAGGGTGGGTTGCAGTTTTCCTGGCAATAGCAGCCCAGAAGTGGCCAACACCCTTCTCTCTATGCCTGAGTGAGTCTCCCCCTCAGCCTTTTACTGTTGTCTGCCTCATCCTGCCTCCTTTGAGGTCCCAGGACTTTCTGCCTCCCCTTGTCTCTCTTTTGATGAGGAGAGATTCAGCCCCACTCTAATTGGGACAGAATATAGAGCATGAGCTAGCTTTACCCCACTCGAGGTTCAGGAGCCCAAGTTGGAGACAGGTGAAAATCATATAGTTCTTTAAAGGTATGCTCTTTACACAAAAAGGCAAAAGTCCCTTTCCACAGCACAAATGGCAGCAGTAGCAGGAAAAAAGGGGGGTCCAACATTCTAGGTGGCTTCATAAAACTTAATAGGTGAGTGCACTCTGGTCTGGTAATATTTGCTATAGATATTCCAGAGCCCATTCCTGCTGATTCCAATTCTCATAGACAGTTGGGTTGACTAAATTAACTAGTGGGTTCAGATTCCACAGTGAGAGAGAGAAACCTAGAATGCCAAACTCCACAACTTTATATATAGCCTTGTAAGGGAAGTTACATTAATGGGAATAAGTGGGATATCCAGTTCAATGACACAGAGGAATACACACATATAAAACAGTGATTATGGAAGGGAGGCGACAAGGATAGTACATATGGGAAGAAGTGGAGGACATTTATCCCCACTGTGTCAAAAAAAAAAAAAACTTTTTCCCATGCAGTGTCAGCAATGGGCCATCTTCAAGTGACAAGTGGTCTTGTGTTTTTGCAACCAGGGCATTTTATTCTCTCATAGGATCTTAACTGGAAAGGGGCAGCCCCAGAGCTTTCGATGGTGGGTTTTTCAAATGATTCCAATATTCTTGCTGGCAGGCTGTTCAAATGATGCCACAGTTCACATCAGCAGGCTCCTTTCAAAAGAGATGACATGTGAACCCAAACTTGCTGCCCAATCAGTACAGTGCTTAAAAAGCTAAACAGGGAAGTTATAGAAAAATAAAGCTACTAGAATTGGTTTAGTAGGAAAATCTCATGATCAGACCTGCATATAAGAAAATTACTTTAGCAGGAATATATGGAATGGACAGGAGTAGGGAGAACTATGAGGCAAGGAGATTAATTAGGAGGCTTTTGAAATAATCTGGATGAGAGTTGATGAGGGCCTGAAATATGATGGTAGTTGTGTGAGTGGATGAGAATCATATGTGAAAGTTATAAAAGTATAAATGGCAAGATTTGTCAACTGATTTGATATGTGAGTGAGAGCAATTAGGAGTCAAGAATAGTGCTGAGATTGCAAACTTGAGACACTAGATTTCAAGGTAGTGGTCACTGCTTCTTCCTTTTCTAATCATCCTTTTAATAATACATCCTAGAATTTTGGCAGGAGTTCAAGTCAAGCTCAGAGGTCTATAGTTGACTGTCTCTATTTTCTTCCTTGTCCTGAAAATTAGGGTGACATTTATCCTTTTCAAATCCTGTGAAATCTATTCCATTATCTATGTTCTTTCAAATATAATTAACTCAGGAAACATCTATGCCAATGGTATGAATTTTGATTGATCTGGGCTTATTGGCTTGAATTCATCAATTACTTAGCCAGAACTTTTCTTACATAACCTTAGTTAGTTATAAACTCTCCACTGACCATTTTTATTTTGGTTTTCCAAGTCCAAAGATTATTCTTCTCTCCAGATTTTTGTGACTGTTTACTCTTAGTTCTCATTATAGATGAATCACTTTTTCTCAGTTTTATTGAATACATCTTCCCTTTGCCCTTTGGTGACCCACTAACTGTAGAGGTCTCCAAAGACATTCTCCTGGGCCCATTTCTCTTTTCTCTATATATTCACTCATTTGATAATCTCATTGTCTCCCATGGGCTGATTTTTCATTTCTATGTAGATGGTTCCCAGATCTATTTATCCAGCCCTAGTATCTCTCCTGAGCTTTTCATAGCATTTTTATTTCATAGCATCAACCACCTATTGAACATTTCAAACTGGGGTTCCACAAGCATGTCAAAATCAAATGTTCAAAACAGAACTCATTATCTTCTTCCCCTCAGAAAAAATCCTCTTCTTCCCAACTTTCCTATCATCAAAGAATCCATCCTTGGAAATCATTCCTGTCACCCAGGTTCACAATCTCAATGTCATCTTCAACTCTGTTGTCTTACTTCACATATTAATTTTATTACCAAGTCTTATCATTTGTACTTTCATATCTCATCTATGTCTCCCATTCTCCACTCACAGTTACCGTGCTTAGTATAAACCTTCATTACTTCATACTTTGACTACTGAAAATTTTGATTGATTTCCTTGACTCAAGTCTCTTCCTATCTATCTTCCACTTAGATGCCAAGATTATTTTCCAAACCACAGACCTGGCCATGTCATACCACACACACACACACACACACACACACACACACACACAGTCAATAACTTCAGGAGCCACCCATTGCCTCCAGGATAAAATCTTTGTTTGGCATTTAAAACTCTTTATAACTTTTGCCTCTTCCCTTCCTCTTCAGTTTTCTTATACTTTACTCCCCTCTATACATTCTACAATCCAACTTGACATTCTTCATACAGTCACTCCAATTCTCATCTCTGACCCTTTCCACCAGCTTTCTTCCATTTCTAGAGTAATCTTCCTCCCATTCTCTGACTCAGAATCCTTGATTTATCTTAAAAGCCACCTTTACCAGGAGGTCTTTCCAAGTCCTCCTAATTGTTAATGCCATAAAATGTTTATTCTGTGTTTATATTGTATGCATTGATTTATGTATGCTGTTTCCCCTATTAAAATGTATGATCCTTGAATGCAGGAACTACTTTTGCTTTTTCTTTGTAGTCCCAGTGCTTGGCTCAGTCAGTACCTGGCACAGAGTAAGTGCTTGTTGGTTGATTGACTTATTATTGGCAAGAAAAGCTATGAACAGCAAAAATTGATTTATTCTGTTTTTTAGCTTTATTGGGAAAAGAAAAGAATCAAAGAAGGGAAAGCACAGTCACATAAAAGAGATAATAATGATGGGGGAAACAGAGAAAGAAGGTAAAAATGCCAACTAATGTTTCAGTTCAGATTGCTCTGCATAGATGAATTATCTTTAGACTGCAAAGAACAAAGCAAAAATGTCTAGTAGGGGGTTGATATCCCAGATAAGTAAGAGAATTATCTGACCACACTTGTTGAACTCAAGGCAACAAGTCCAGATCAATCATATCCCTCAATACTCATAACATTAGCATATGAGATTCTTGAGCTATTAGTGATATTTGAAAGAATTTGAAAGATAGATAAAAGAGTGGGTCCCACATGATTGGAAAAGAGCAAATACTATCCTAATTTTAAAGATAGGGAAGAGAAGGAAGACTACCAACTATAGGCCTAATTATAGACTTCTGAACTAGATGTGAATTCTAAAATGTATTATTAAAAGATTGATTAGTGAACATTTGGAAAAGGAAGCAGTGATCACAAATAGCTAACATGGTCTCATCAAAAACAGGAAATGCCAAGCTAAGATGATTTCCTTTTTTTTCCCCCCTAGCGACTGCTAGATGGTGGGGGGAGATGGGAGGGGGGAGGAATAGGAGGAATATCCATTTATTTCTATCTATCTACCAGCCATTTTCTCTCTAGATTCATTTATGTATAGATATATAAATATTTAGCTACCTAGATTTTAGTTAGGCTTTTGATCTCATGCTATTCTTGTGGGAAAGATGAAAATATGATAATGATATTAGAGTAATTTGAAACCTATTGAATGGTGAAATCCTTAATGTAGTCATTTATAGTTCAATGTCAACTTGGAAAGAATTCTCTAGAATTGTCTCTGAAGGATTTGTACTTGGCTTAGACTATGTGTTATATTTAATAATAGCCTGAATAAAGGTATAAATATCATTTATGAGATTTGCATATGATAAATATAGGAGGAACAATTAATACATTGGGCAATAGAGTCAGAATTTAAATACATCTCAACATGTTAGAATTCTAGACTGAATCTATTAAATAAAATTTAGTAAGAAAAAATAGAAAGTAGTACATTGAAGATCAAAAAATAAAAATCACAATTAAAAACTGGGGAGTAAAAGCTGAGTAGCAGTTATTCTTTAAAAGATTAGTAGATTAAAAGCTCAATATGAATTACTAACATGAAATAGAGATCAAAATAAACAAAAAAACTCATTAATCTTGTTGCATTGAAAAACATTGTGTCCAAGATTTGAAAGATGATATATGCAATATTCTACCATAGTAGGCCACATCTGAATCACTGCATTCAGAATGTGAGGCTGTGGGCCACTATTATAGAACTAGAAACAATGAGCAGAGATTTCAAAGTAGCAAAAGTAGCCATAATATAAGGGAAAACTTCCTCATAATTAGAGCTGTAGAAAGTGAAATGAGCTTCCTTGAGGAGTGATGATATTCCAAATATAGATATGAATGACTATTTATCAGACATGTAAGGGGAAGAGGGTTCTTGTTCAGATATAGGTGATGCCAGATAGTCTCTGATGTCCTTTCCAATTCTGAGATTCTATTAGTTATCTCTAATGAATATTATTTTATTGAAATTGACCTACCATTCTATACCTTTAGGATGTGAGCATCTTGAATACATAGTATAGTATATTAACTATTCCTCTAAGATTTGTGTCAATCATGAATGAGGCAAAGCTATGTCTTGATACTCCATTCCATTTCCCTTATTGGGCCTTGAAATATGTTCAATAATTATTTATCAAATTGCTTTAACTCGGGTTGTATTTTTCTATCAGTCCTTGTAGTAGTTTTATGTCTAGACTATAAAAGACCAACAGCAATCGTCAATAAACAAAAGATCTGGTGGATTTCACCACCTGGTAGAGTCCAGCAAAGCTACTCTATGGATCTCACCCCAAATCCTCCTTTATGCTAATTAAGAAACTAATCTAGGGACAACTGGGATTTCTGGCCACAGGATTGAGTTTGGTAGAGAAGGCCCACATATGCAGATGAGATGAATACTGCCTCATGGGATTGCTTTAAGTTTGAATCCAAGGATTATGGTTTAGACAAGAAATTCAGTTCCAACACCCTTAAAATTCTTCTCATCCCAAATATCTGCCTTGATGTCCCAAAGGATATATGAGAAGCTTTTCCTGTGCCTTAAGATCTGAAAAAATTAAATTAAAAACTCATTATGTCTCAGGGAAGGTTAATAAGAAAATCCTAAACTAGATTTATCAGCTTAAGGCCCTTCTTTATGAAAGTTTATTAAAGTTTCATGAATTAAAATAGACTCTTCCATATAAACTTCACCAAAAAGTATTGGAGGAAAGTCACAGAGAGGCTTTCAGGGACACGTGATTCACAATAGACCATAAAAGCATGGAGCTCAGATGTTTGATGATGGGAAATCACTTTTATTGACCACACTGAGGCTCCTGTTGGACATAGGTGATGGTTTAATGGTCATGGATATGAAGGGAAATTAGTTGGTTTAGCACAAACTATGAGCTTGTTCCTATAGCTGTTATCTCTGTTATATTTTAGCCAAGGTTGACATTTGAAAAATGGGAAAGCTTATATAGAGACTTTTACCCATATGACCTAATAATCTGATCTACTTCCCTCCCCCCTATTTTTCAATATGATTTCAAGGTGAAAATGAGATTTGTGTTCTCGTAAATGTGAGTGCTCCCTCCAGTGGTGCGGATAACAACCTCAGCCACACTTTCAAATACCATACAACTGGTTCATGTCCAGCATAAATCCTCCACATAGAGTCCAGACATCCCATTGAGGATCTTCTTTTAGGTGTGTTTCTTTTTAATATTATGAAGGTTAGTGGTTCAGCATATGGGTTGTGCATTTATTATCCCGGCTCTTGCTCTATGACCAGCCAATCTCCTTTTCTTATGTGTCTCTTTGATGATCCTTTTTATACCATTTCTTGTACACAGTTCATCATCAGCTACATCCTGCAATCTTTTTTTTCTGCACCTATCTTGTTTCTTCCCATTGCCCTTTGGTGACCTGCAGTTTTGATTCTTTGCAGGATGCACTATTTCATGAATCACAGCAATAAAACATCACTGAAATATCAAATCCAACTCCACCTCTTGCCTTCCTAGCTTGCTTCAAGATTCAGCTCAAATCTTAATTTCAAGAAGCCTCCCCAATCTTCTCCACTGTTAGTGTCTTCTCTCTGAGGCTATTCTCCATTTATAATCTATTACATGTACAATTTGCGGGTGTGTGTTGTTGTCTCTCCTCTCTCCCCCATCTCCACGTCATTTAGATTTTGGATTCCTTGAGAACAGGGACTGTGTTTTGTATCTCAAATGCTTAACACAATGCCTGGCACATAGTTAGGGATACACACACATACACACACATACACACATGCTTATTAATGGGCTGACTAACATTAAGAGTGCTAGTATTGGAAAAAAAATTTGTTCATCTGGGAAATAGCTAAGCAAGATATAAGTACATGAATGAAATAAAATATATACTATAGTGTAAAAAAATGAATGTGATAGAAAAGCATGGGACAGCTTATATAAATTAATGTACTGTAAAGAACAACCAGGAAGACAATTTACGTAATCAATATAAATTTAAATGAAGAGAACAACAAACAAAACCAAATGTTGCAAAATTATAACGATGAAGTTTTATCTCAGAAAAAGAGATATGAGAAGGTACCTTCCTCCTCTTCTTTATACAGATAGGCAACTGAATTCATGGAATACCACATATATTGCCAGATAGTCTCAATATGTTTGATTAGTTTTGCTGAACCATTATTTTTCTTGTTAATAAAAGGCTGAACCTGGGTGGTGGGGCAAGACATGTGTAGAAACAAATGCAATATAAAAGACAAAAGGAATCAATAATATTTACTTTAAAAAAATAAAATATGGGTTTTTATTTCAGTGAGAAGCTTAATGTTGTTGAAAGGGCTTACAACTTCCCAAATACAGTGTTTCTACCCTTTTCATCCCAGTTAATTCTGTACCCCATAATTTTCCATCTGCAGTATCTATCCAAAATATGTGTGTTAATAAGCTAACTAAATGAGCTACCCATAAAAATTACATATGGAAATCTGGATAATAAGCATTTTTCATCCATTTGCATTTTCTTTTATGGACTATTCCTTCACAATAGCCCAGGAAAGGCATTCTTAACCTGGAGTCTGTGAACTTGTATAAGGAAAAATTCATTTTTATCTTCACTAACCTCAAAATGAAATTGAGCATTTTCTTCATTCACAAATTAATGATTCTGAGAAGGACTCTATAGCCCTCACTTGATTGTGAAAAGGGTCAATGACACAAAAATGCTTAGGAAACATTGGCCTAAGAAGTATAATAAAATGGGCATAGATAATTGAAAAGGACATTAGAGAATAATTACTACAAACCTTTCATTTAATGACTGAGGAAACTGAAGCTCAATGAGGAGAAGACCTCAGTTCAAATCTTTTCAAATATTTACTGGCTCTGTGACATTGATCAGGTCACTTATCATCGCTACTTCAGGTTTCTTATCTTTTAAATTGGGATAATCATACCTCATAGAACTATTGTAAAGATCAAATGAAATAACATGGAAATACTTTGCAAACCTTAAAATGTCATACTAATACTAGGTATTATTATCAGGGTTTCATTCACAGGAGAAACAGTAAATTCTGTTCACAATTCTATATCTTACCCTGTACAAATGAAGTAGGGAAAAGGCTTGTCTTCTTTTGCACATATGTTTGACCCAGAAAGGGTGAAATACCTAATGGGGCGGGGGGAGGTAGTGATTCTAAAGAGTTCAAAAATTGTCTATGAAGTTTTGTTCAAAGTCCCTCCCTGTTTTGTCCAATTCCTACTTTTTGTATTCTTCCAAGTTGACTTTTATAATTTCACAATAGACAAATGGTCAAAAGACTGTCTCAAGTTTTGCCCCAGTCCAAGCCATCCTTCCCTCAGAGATTAAGCCAATATTCCTAAATCCAAGGTCTAATTATGTCCTTCCCTTGTTCAGAAGGCAACAGTGATTCCATTATTGCCTCCAGGATAAAATACAGGCTCTTCTGATTGAAACCCCATTACTTGATGATAGTAATGATAAATAAGAAAGGACCCCATATATTAAAAATGTAATATTTGATAATGTTAAAAACAATATTTGTAAAAACAAATTACTGTAAATAAAATATTTACTTTGGGTGGTTGTCTTTCAATCCTGAAGAGGACCAAAATGACATCACTATGTTAGAGTTGAGTTACAGTGTGTACACCTATGGCTGATTAGACCAATATCAGCTCAGAATGCTCTGCCACAGGTCAGACACAAATGGTCCCTATGAACATTTGGGGTAAATTCTCTATCTTTGCACATCTCACATTTCTTCTGAAATAATTCATTTCTAATTTGCTCATCTTCTGGTGAAGGCGTGCCATGCTGGGCAGTCCTGTGCCAGTGTCTCCCACGATATACAATTCTAAAGTCCTTAAGAGAGCTTTGAGAGTTTCTTTATATTGCTTTTTCTGACCATTTTTTGAGGGCTTGCCCTCTGTGAATTTTCCATAAAATGATCTTTTTTTTTTTTTTTTGCAAGGGTACATTTAGCATTCAAATAATGTGACCAACCCAATGAAGCTGTGCTCTCTGCAATAGAACTGTAATGCTGGCAGTTAAGTTTGAGGAATGATCTCAGTGTCTACTATCTTATCCAGGTCATCTAGGTGACCTAGTGATTGGGAAAATTGTTGGACAAATTATAGCATTTGAATGTAATATTATTGCATTAGAATAAACAATACCTTTTTTAAATTCAAAAAAACATGCAAAGTCTTAAGTAAATAGCATTCTCACCACATTGCCAAAGTTAAAAGACACATCCTTCCTTTCTATTTATAATCAATAATTAAGCTGTTTCCTCATGGGATATTTGGGCAAGGGTCTGGTCTGGTTATCAAAATAAAAGGTATCATTATATTTTGTTTCTTTAAAAATACAACAAAGTAGCTTGTAGAAGTAGTGTGGTCTCCAATGAGGCACCCTTTAGGAAAAGACAAATGTCAATAACACAAAAAGTAGGGATAGGGCAAGACAGGGAAGAATTTTGCACAGAACTTCATAGACAATCTTTGAGCTCTTTAAAATCTCCACCAAAAAAAAATAAGGTATTTCACCCTTCCTGGATCAGACATATCCGCAAGAGAAAACAAGCCTTTTCCTTACTTCATTTAAAGGGATTTGCTGAGCTCCCTAGGAAGTGATGAATTGGGGCCTGTGCTGACTTTCAGCATTTGAGTGACGCCTCAGACAAGGTGCTGGAGATGCACAATTGTAACACCATTTTATCTCCCCTCTCTTATTGCTTTCTCTCCTCACCATACACTTAGCAAATTTAAATCCAGTAAGAAAATTCATGAGCGAGTCTTCTTACGACCATGGCAAATGATTGCCCTGCCATGCCTAACTCAGCTAGTGTTATTAGACCCCGGCATTATGAAGAATCCTTCCATTTCCAACAGGCCATTTGGATTATTTGTTTTGAGGTTAACAGTGAAGCCTCAATAGCAGTGTCATAATAAACACACAGCCCTCCTAATGTATCCTGAATCCGGCTGTTCAAATGCTCTTTAGAAATATACCATCTTTTGCTGCATAACCATTTGTTTCCTAAACCTGAAACCCACGGAGAAGAGAGAAGATGGGAAATGAAATCTTCACTCAACTTGTAACATAAGAGCAGCAGCTGTTATCAGCTCTACATTTTAACGAATGTCGTTGCTTCTGAGGCTTATGATAGTATCTTTTATTGTTGAATATAACCATTGTTAAAGGTCACCATTCCATAGGCTGTATCACTCACAGCTAGAGAAGATCCCACTTTGGATAAATTCACAATTTTTCTTCCTAACAAGGTGATTGTAACAGGATTTGAATTTCAAGAGTGCCAGGTTATAGATTAAAGCCCTTTGTATATCAGAAGCCAAGCTGGGTCCTGGAAGCTTCAGGATTTTGACTCAAGCATTGAAGGTCCCAAAGTCAAGTGAGTTGATTAAAGAAGTTCTTTAGAGGCTTTGAAATATGATAAAGTACAACATTCCTCTATGGGGTTAAATTGGAATTTCTTTTTCTTTTGACAAAGCCATATGCTTTTTAAAAGACTCATAATTTTAATCTTCTTCTTAACCTTTCATATGAACATTGAAATGGTTCCTTTATGGGGGTGATGCTTTTTTTGTATTAAACATATGCATTTTATAGGCTTTAAACTGTTATCTATGACACATTTGGTATGGAAATTGTTGTCTCCCTAGAACTCAGTGGCTTAGTACCACTTTTTCAATATCTTTTTACTAGGAAGGAGTATTATGTTTTAGGGCAATAAATAGATGTAAATATAAATATAGATACATGCATACAAATGTATGTGGATGAAGCTGGAGTAGGGGAGTATGAAGGTAGACTTGCATTTCTATAAGTGTTTCTTACCAGCAATTTACCTATATCTTAGAGTCCTAGGATATTGCCGAAGGCATTTAATGACTTGGCCAGGATCACAGAGTCATTGTGTGTCAAAGGAAAGATGATAACCCAGATCTTTCTGAGAAGAAGAATATATATATATTACCATATACTTGTGATATTCATATATACACATATACACGTATATATGTATTATGTGTACGTGTATTCATCCCAAGAAGATCTTTTCTCATCATCTCACATAAAGAAATTCTTCATGAAAATTCATGTGGGAAACTTGGGGCACTTTTATACAAAGATTAGAATAAGAGATTTAGACTTTTCTATGTTATCTCTGGACTTTTCAAATTTACTTTAAATTGATGGTATACATCCTTAGACAATTGCTATCTTATCTATGCAATCCAGATGTCTCAAAAAGGTTTGCCAGTAATCATTTCATCAATAAGAATTGAGTACGTGAGTGCCTGATGTGTGCCAGCTATTGTACTAGGTACTGGGAATACACAAGCAAAAAAATATATAACGGTTCCTGCCTTCAAGGGGCTTATATTGTTTCAGAGGAGACAATGTGCATTCATCTGTACTTCTTTGTATGTCTTCAGCGTGCCCCTAGGAGAATCATCTTTGGAAAATCTCATCATCTCACAAGGTAGTATTTATTAGTATCCTCTACACCTCTGATAAGAGAATAAAAGCAAGAATTGTCAAACCTTCTTTTAAGGAAGGAATTCAGCATAGTTATATCCATATTTCCTTTGCTACATTCACTTGGATTTCTCCACCATGCTCCTTTTCACCTCTCCTTTGCTGTTTGTCTTCCTCCATTAGATTGTAAACTCTCTGTGGATAGAATGCCTCTTTTTGTATTTTTATCCCCAGTACTTAGCACAGTGCCAGGAACATAATAGATACTTGATAAATGTTTATTGAACAATTGACTGAAATAAGGATCTGTAAAATAAATACCAGGTAATAATTCTGTGAATGGCTCAGAGGCATTTATAACTGGAATAGGAGGGCATCTCCTAGAGTTTTCCTTGTGTTTTAACTAAATATTGAAGGAAGCCAGGGATTCTAAGAAGTGGTAGCAAGAGGGGGAAAGTATGTCCTTGATATTTCCACAAGCTTCCCTGCATGAACCTGACTTCCATATTTATTTTCTAGGAGAAGAGAAAATCTTGACACAACTTGCAGCTCTCCTGACCACCTTTCCAAGGGTCATTGCTACATCTAAGAATGCTTCCCAGGATCCCAAACAATTCAGCTACATCTTTCCCAAACACTAGTAGCTCCCTTGGATCTTTATTACTTTCCATAAATAACTTGATCTGCTAGAACAACAGCAACCAGTCTGTTAACAACTATTGGTAGACTCCAGCTCTTCGTCCTCTTCAAATCACATACCATGTAAATGGCCATCCTAAGTGCCCAAATACAGCACTCCTGCTAGCAGCTGACTCTATCTCTTCCTATGGTGCTGATCAATTCACTATACCCTTCTATGGTGGTTCTTTCCCTGATGCTGATACCTTAGATTTCAGGGCTGGAAAAAAAGAGTATAAAATAAATACAGCAGGTATATAGCATAAATTTGCTACTTCTATTTTGCTGGACAGAGTGTCTGTCTGTCTGAAATGTGTTCATATTAAATAATAGTCAGACTCAGTAATTTGGAACTAGCTTCTCATCTCTAGCTCTCTGGGAATTCACTATTATCCATTGCTTTCCTTTCCCTGCCTCCCATGCACATCCAAATGCTTCTCTGTATCTGATGGAAAGTGATGACCAAGACAATAATAAATAAGTGGAGGGCTCTAGGGTTACATAACTCCGGTGTAATTAAATTGAATGTAACCTGGAAATCAAAACAAATTACTTATCATAAGAACAATTTATGACTTCAGACAGCCCAACTCTGGAGGAATGAAAGAGAAACAGGATGCAAGGAAAGGAGGGGGGCAAGGAAAGGAAACGACATCAGTTAAGATAAATAGAATAGGTTTCCATACTAATGGTAAATTGCCAGTGCAATTATTTATCTTGTAATGCAAATACAAATGGAACAATATTCTGCAAAATGGCTGAAGAGCAATATTAGAAAGGAGGCTCAGAAAATGAGAAACTGCATAATGCTGCTATTAAAAATGAAGGTAAATAAAAATTAGATGAGCCAAAATAAACGCTTCACTGAAAAACTAGAATCTTACAAAGAGCCTGTATGAGGTAATGTCCCACCATCAGCAGAAGGTCATTAATGGTCATCACCCTGACTGCAGATATAGGTAGTTATGATCAAATATCTAAGCGAAGAAAAGATGGCTTTCTTTGCTATATATCCACAGTAATTGCTGTTTGGGGAAGGACAATGAAGTATATGACATTGGCTCTCTGTCCCTAATCCTAAATTATGTTAGGACCAGAGAGGTAGTCATATGAAATAAGTTTGAATGACTCCAGACTGCCATTCTCTAGGACCAGATATAATTTAGTTTAAAACTTTAAAGGGCTCAAGGCAGAAATTCAAGGCCATAGCAATGATCTGGGATATGCCTCTGAGTTTAACATTCTCACTTCAGCTAAAATTCCAAAATATATGAGATCTCAGCTATAAGTAAGTGAGCCAGGCCACCCAAGAAGGTCCCAGTGCCCATCAACATGTCATTGCTAGCTTGTCAAACCACATGCAACTAATCCAATGGGAGAGAATTCACACAGATTCACTGGGAAAAAATCCTACTTAACTAATCTCTGATTTCTCTGGGGGACACTGCAGAAGGGATCAATAATCAAACTGTGCACATGGCACAATCTAATGCCTTTTCAAAAATCTTTTGACAGTTTTTTTGGTAGCTGAAAATTCAAATTGGGGCTAGGCATAGATAAAGAACTTATAATACAGCAGAAAACAAAGAGCCAGGAAAATCACTGCCAGTCCAGAGGGTAAGTAAGTGGAAACCTACTGTTCTACTCTACACAACAGACTAGATTGACCAAAGTAGGAGACAAAGGAGGGGAGAGACGTCAAAGGATTTTGTTAATCATAGATTTAAAATGAGTTACGTTTATGGATAAGGAAGGCAAATGGCCATTAGAGGAAGGAACCAAAAGGGCTCTCATTTGGTATGGTGTGGGTTAGTTTGGGGTTGGAAGAGAAATAATATATTTTGGCTACAGAGATTATATGTGCAAACAAAAATTGTCACATAAAAGGTGGCAGGATCGAAAACAGGCATTTCAAAGGGAACCTTGAGATCAGTGAGAAAGAATGTAAAGCAATATAATAATTTATAATCAACACATAACTGCATATATGAATGTTAAAGCAAGTAATATCAACTCAGGGTTTCTTCAATTCCTCCTATACCTTAGATGAAAGTTTTAATAACTAAAATTAAATTACTACCCAAAAAATGAATGATACTTATTCAGTAACAGCAGACTGGAAGGTACTTCCATTAAGATCTTTGTTGGATGAAGGGGTAGGGAGATGGGTACAGGAAACAAGAGCTTTGAAGGGCACTTGAAGGCTCACAAATATTTAGAGATTTGTTATTTCTAATTGCCTTTGACTGTTCTTTCCTATACATGTTATTGCTCACACAGCTACCACCTTAATTCAGGTCTTCATCACTTACTACCTAGACAGTTGCAATGGTTTCCACTTAGATTCCCTGAGAGGTTCTCAAACTCCAACCCATCATCTACACAGTTGCCAAAGGGATTTTCCTTTAGAGTAGCTATGACCCTATCACTCCCCTTTTCAAAACTTCTGTGGCTCCATATTGCCTCTAGGATCAATTGTAAATCACTATGATTTTTAAGCCCTTTACAATTTAGCCTCCATCCATCCTTTTAAACTCATTATTCAGTATTTTCTTTACCTGATTTTTTTACCCACCCTGGCCTTCTCTGTATTCTTCACATATGGCACTCCATCTTCCATCTCTATCTCTATACACTAGCTATTTCCCATGCTTCAAATAGACTATTTATTAGCCTATGATTCATACGATTCAATCCAGTAAATGTAAACATTTATTAAATGCTTATTATATGCCAGTCATTATGCTAAATGCTGAAGATATAATTAATAAAAAGAAAGACGTCCCTGTCTTCAAGGAATTTACAATCTAATGAGAGGAGGGAACATACAAAATGAAGAAAGAAAGAAGATGGGTAACCAGGGGTGCTTGGAATAGGGGCATTTTATTCTGTGGAGTTGAAACCAGATGAGAATGAAGAGATCCCTCTCTTCCAGCAAGGTACAGCTTAAGCATCACCTTCCAGATGAATATTTTCTTGATCTTTCCATTTCCTATTACCCTCCATCCTTTACCTTGTGGTTAATTCTGTAGTCTTTATTTTAAATATACTTATATATTCACATGTTATCTTCCCATGATAAAATGTGAGCTCCTTAAATACAAAGACTATTTAATTCAATTATTGAATTAATTGCCTATAATATAGACTGGAAAAATGCCATAGTGCTTTATAAATACACGTTGATTGATTATTTTTGCTCATTGTGTGCTAAAACCTGACCTGTGACTCCAAATTTCTCTCTCTCTCTCTCTCTCTCTTTTTCTCTCTCTCCTCTCCTCTCCTCTCCTTTCTTCTCCTCTCCTCTCCTCTTCTCTCCTGTCCTCTTCTCCTCTCTCCTCTCTTCTCCATCTCTCTCTCTCTTTCTTTTTTTTTTGACATATTGATTTGGAATTCTAAGAGTCCTACTCCTCTATTCTTCCATTTTTTGGACTTATTTATTCTTAGGTTCATTTGTCTTTTCTGCTACTTCTCTATCTTATTCACTAAGAGTGGTCATTATCCACTCAAGTTTTTGTTGTAAAAGATAGGAGTAATGGAGACTTGTCCCTTGCCTTCTTCCCAGTGACTATTAGTCTCTCCTTCTGGCCTTTAAAAACCCCATTGGTTCTACAATCTATAGGACTAGTGAGAAAAATGATGAACAATCTATGATCAGATGAATGATTAAACAAAAAAAAAAAAACCCTAACTTGGAAGGCCGTGAAATTTCATATCCTGGGAGTCTAAAAAAGACATACCTATGTCCATCTGTCAGGACATGGCTAAAGAAAGCTGGAGAAGCAAATGTAAGGAGATATTCTTGTATCAAAAGGAACAAAAAATATGGAATTTTGAAGTACCATAGGAAGATTTATATGAACTGATCCCATGAAGTAAACAGTACCAAGAAAACAATATATATTACATAATGCTAAAGTAATATAAATAAAAATAACAGTAAAATGAAGATAGATTCTATACAATTGTTATACCAATCTTTGCCCTAGGGAAGAGAAAACTTTTGGTGCAAGTACAAGCAACTTTGTATGTGTAATCTCTCATATATTATCAGACGTTGCTCTCTTTGTTGGGTGTTGTGTTGTTGTTGTTATAAGGGAAGGTTCATAGGATTAGAGGTTAGGAAGATGATATATCTAGATATGATTGAAATTAGAAATAAAAAGGATCAGTAAAATTGAGAATATGTAAATAACTAAAAATTTTAATAGTATACCTTCTTTTCCCTGTCTCTAACCTCCCAATCTCCATTCCAACCTTCACTCTAATTCTGTCTGACATAATTTAAACAGTATATATCCTAGAGCCTGGAATAGAATAAAGTCCCCCTTCTCTTAGTTTTCTGATTCTGCTTTATCAGTTTTTTCCCTGGGAGACAAAGATTAGAAAGTAGTGAGAACTGTGATAAAGAGAAGGGAAATGGATTCATGCAGTGTATTAACCTTGTAAATGGAGAGGAGTGGATAAATAGTTAGACTAACAAATAGCTTAGATAAAAGTTCTTTCCCAAGACATCTCAACAAATTCCTAAAAAAGGGTTTCACTGATATAGTGACAACAATGCTGGCCTAGGAATCAGGGGACCTGGGTTCAAACCTCAGATTTGTTGCTTACTGCCTCCATGGCCTAAGGCTAGCTATTTTACTTTTCTTGGTTTCATCATCTGTAAAGTGAATTCCCAATAAAGATTCAAAAGAATAAATAATTAATCATGCTTTCTCTCTTATAGCAAAAAAGACAGAGGCCTACCAGGGCAGAATATGATATACATTGATAGAAACAGTTACTGTTGAAGGTATTTTGCTTATTTGTCATTTGGTTGGGCATTTTTTTGATCATAAGTGGCTGAGAATTGAATATGCGGTAGAAACAAAAGGCATTAAAAAGAAAAAAGACTAAAAGTAAAATAAGGGATAGGACTAGATATTTCTAAGGTCTTTTCTGGATTAATCTAGTAAAAGTCAACCTCAAAAGTAGACTTAAAGGGGAGGAAAGTCACCAAAGTACAGCCTAAGATGAGGGAGTGTGGCAAGGAGGTTGTTTTGGTGGTGGAAATGATAGAAAGTCATGAGCTAATTATGTATGAATCTCAGATCCAGTTGATTTATCTATGTCACTAACTGGCCACTAATATCATACTCTGATTCACCACCTGTACAAAGAAGGATAGCTCTCAGTAGAGAGAGAAAAAAGACAAACTCTGCAAACTTCATGATTTTATCCAGATAGCATCATGCTCCTTTTGACAATGTTACCTCTAACATTTGTTAAGGTGGACTCTTGGTTCCAACAAATAACTATCCCTTTCCCTATCTTGCAGTATGCTGGTGAAGTCCCAGAAAATCGAGTGGAAGTTGTAGTAGCCAACCTCACTGTGATGGATAGAGACCAGCCTCACTCTCCCAACTGGAATGCTGTCTACCGTATCATCAGTGGAGACCCATCTGGACATTTTAGCATTAGAACAGACCCTGTTACCAATGAAGGAATGGTCACTGTTGTAAAGGTGGGTGTCTGTTCTTCTCCTCATCTTTTGTAGTCATTTTACCAAATGTCCCCAAGCTACTCCTGCTGTTCAGTTCCTTATAATATTGTAGACTTAGATGGGTTTTTGAGAGACCTATATATTTTAGCCCTGACTCTGGCCCTAATTCTATGTAACTGGGTAATACGATGTAAACTGTTAAACATATCTTGAGTACTCACTCTGTGAAAAGCATTAGAGATAAAAAGACAGAAATAAAATACTCCTCAAGATATTTAACTTGGGTAGGGAAAGACAATATATGCACAACTAAGTAAATACAAAACACTTATAACTTTTTTTCAAAATGGATGAAGAACTAAATTGGGAGATCAGAAAGGCTTCATGTAAGAGGTGGCCCTTGATCTATGCTCTGAAAGAAATCTAGACATTTTCTGAGGTGTAGGAGAAGAGAAAAGGCATTATAGAAATGCAACACTACATGTGCAAAAACTTGGAGGCAGGAAATAGGGTTTCATGTACACTTTTCCCCTTTGGGACTCAGTTTACTCATCCATAAACTGCTAGGGTGGGAATAGACTATTTCTAAGATTCTTCTCAGCCTTGATAGGCTGAAATCAGCTATCAAATGGACTAGAAAAGGGAAGTCCCTATGGAATTATTCCTATACGTCTTTAACTCTCCTAATGCTTATTAATGTGAAATGTGTCAGCCTAAACTGCAAAGTATAACAGATTTGTTATGTAGACCCAAGCAGGAGATGGGATTTTGGTATCATTTCTAGACCATGGTGAGGGTCCCCTAACCACAAAAATTTACATTCTCACAGATGAGGAAAATGAAGGAGAAGTGACCTACCTAAGATGATATAGATTATAGGAAATATGATATGCACCCAAGAATCCTGATGCTAAATCTAGCATGCTCATTACCATGAATGTGCTGGTAAATGCTTAACAACCAACTTCTGAGGGAAAACACACATACACATGCACGCACACACATACACACACACAAACTTTTAAGTGTAATCTGTGTTTTGAACATTTTCTGTATTACTTTTTCAAGTTAAGACAATGTATCAAGCTCTGATTTGTAGCATTTGCTGGTTTTCAAGATGTAAATATTCACATTAAAATTTAACAATCAACTCTTGAGCCAATATAAGCTAACTCTATCATATGTCCAGTTGTCATTGTTTGTGTATAATTTTCTCTTAGAAAAACTGTTTAAGTCTTCTGGAAAATAGCCTCCATTTAAATTATCTGTCAGCTTCATGATTTACCCACTCCATCCTTTTCCAAATTCAGGGCAGTATATGGTATCAGGGAGGAATATACTCAGTCACTATCCTTACCTTCCCTTAAAAAGGTGGGGGGCAGCTAGTGGGTGCAATGGATAGAGCACTAGTCCTGAAATCAGGAGGACCTGAATTCAAATCGTCCTAGCTGTGGGACCCTGGGCAAGTCACTTAATCCCAATTGCTTCAGAAAAAAAAAAAAGTGGGGAGATGAGGAGAAGGGTACTGAAACCAGAAATCTAAAGTCTTTCCTACTGCCATTCTGGCCTTCACCATACAGATTGATAAGTGGGGCCAGCCTAGCCATCTGCCTCTGTGATTATTATTCTGCACAGTCAGGGCTTAGCTGCATTGGTGGGACACTCTGTGAATTATTTCCCAGATAAGAGTCCTACAGATGTTTTCACAGATTATGAAGAGCGCAAGGAAAGTTTGAATAGGTGGCTGTGATCCAGGGGTGTGTGCCCTCCCTGTACTATGCAATGCAACTGAAAAGAATTATTTATGCCACTGCGAACAAAAACCTGCTCCTGTTTGAAAAGAGTGACCTTCACATACCAAAAATGGAAGTGAAAAGGAGACAGAGGCCAATAAAATATGACTCTGATTTTTAAAGGGGAAAGAGAGTGGGGAAACATTTCAGAAAGACTAGGGAAACAACTGCTTTCTTAAAACAGAGAACCAGCAGTGCACAGTATGTGAACTCAGTCTTTTAAGTCCACTAACAAGGACATTGAGCTGAAGAACAAAATGAGTCTATAGATTCATAGAGTCCTAGAATTATCATCATCATTTGCATTTGTGTAGTGCCTACTTTGTGCCAAACTTTTAGATTTACAGAAATCATTTCCTTTATCCTCAAAACAACCCAGGGGGGTAGGGATAGATGCTATTCTTATCCCAATTTTATAGTTGAGGAAACTGAGGAAACAGAAGTGACTTGATCAAAATAACATAGTAAGTTTCTAAAGCTAGATTTGACCTGAGGTCTTCCTTACTTCAGGCCTATCTACTGTGCTTACCCACCATGCCACCTAACTGCCATGGAGTCATAGGATAAAATCTCAGAATAGAGCTTTAGACATGAAAGAGGATTCAAAAAAATGGCTGCCAAAAGTTTTGCTAGCAATTTTTTCCTTTAGCACCTTCCAATATGTGTGTATAGGTACATGTATGTATATATGTGTGTGTGTACATGTACATATGAAAGGGTAAGGAAGGAAAGGCCTGATAGCAGAATTATTTAGGAGGCATTTCTTGAATCCCCTATTCTAAGATTCTATCCCATGATTCCCTAGACAGCTAGATAATGCAATCGATAGAGCACTGGGCTTTATGACTATTTATATAATCATCAACACCAGGTGTTTGTTGATTTTTTTAAATATGAAGCAAATTAATCAAAAGGAATTAAATGACTCTATAAGCTGCTTTTTTAAAAAAAGAAATTGAAGGTAGGGAATGGCAGCAGGAAAGAATCCTAATCTTCAGATGGATATATCACTAGGATTGACTTATGTTTGGGATTGGTCATCATATTTGATAGAATAGGAGTCTATCTGTGTGATATAATTTGAGTGGTTCCACAAAACCCCTCAAACCAAAATATCTCCTTCATTGTAAGCAACAGTACCTGAAGTCTTCTATTACAATACATTCCTTTGTTTTAGATATGCAGTGGTACAACCAATTTGAGGTGTCCAAAGGCAGTTAGTAATATAGATCTTTTTAGTTCAAGAGAGAAATCAGAGCTGTACATGTAAATATGAGAGTCATCTGCCTAGACATAATAGAGGAACTCATGGAAACTGATAACTCAGCACAAATGAAAAAAAGAAGAGGCCCAGAAAACAATCTTGTGTGCATCCATGGTTAATAGGTATGAATGGGATGAAAATCCAGCAAAGAAGAAAAGGAGTGGTCAGACAAATAAAAGGAGAACCAGGGGAGAACAGTATCATGAAACCCAAGAGAGGAGAGAGTGTGCAAGAAAAAAAAAGTAATCAAAAATACCAAAGGTTGCAAAGAGGTCAAGAAGAATGAAAACTAAGCAAAGGCCCTTTAGAGAACATTGATAACTTTGGAAAGAGCAGTTTCAATTGAATGATGAAATTGGAAGTCAGATTACAGAGGATTAGAAGAGGAAAACAAAGAAAGTGGAGACATCCAGTGTAAATGTCTTTCTTAAGGAGCTTAGGCAAGAAAAGACATATAGGAAAATACTAGAAAGAAAATCAGTTCAAGTGCTGGTTTTTAAGGATGGATTAGATTTCAATAGGTACTTTAATGGAATAAAATATAATCTTGAAGACAAGGATTATTTTTTATCTCATATCCCCACTACCTATTTTACACACAGTAGATGGTTAAGCAGTGCTTATTAAACTGAATTGAATTTTTGCAAGATGATAGGTATTTAATAAATGTTTGTTAAGTTAAATGTATATCACTTAGTAGAATATATGTGCATGTGTGGGTATATATATTAGACAGATATGTATATACCTACCCACACATACAATTTAACCTTCATACATACATACAATTTAACTTTTCATGTCTATTTAAAACCTGTAAAGATGTTTTTCTCTCCCTCTTTCTCTTCATATATTAAAAAAATCAATCTGAAGAAATATTTCTTGGTATAAACAAGGGATCTGCTTTTAAGTAAAATGAAGTTAAATACCTGAACTAGCATCAATAGCTGAGATTTTTGTATTTATTGAATACTACTGTACAAGATACATTTACTTCTTTATGGTATGTAGCAAATCTGTTTCAGTGATCAATCTCTAACATTTAACCAATACCAAATTGTTTTAGAAATTATGCTATGTATATTTTTTGAGATCTGACACTATTAGAAAAATAGTGTCTAGACTAGACCCCCCTCCCTTTATTCTCACTTGTTTTTTAGATTTCCCTAGAGATTCTTGATCTTTTTATCTCCCTATGAATTTTATTATTTTTCTAGTTTTACAAAAAAAAAAGTTCTCATATTCTAGTATTTTCCAATTTTATATAAAGTAATTCTATTACTATTTTGCATGGCATTAAATAAGTATTGTGATTTAGGTAGAATTATCATTTTTATTATATTGGTTCATCCTTTCCATAAGCAATTAATATATTTTGCACATTTAGGCTTGTCTTTGTTTCTGTAAAAAGTGATTTGTAAGTTGGATTTATAGAGTTCTCATATATATCTTGGTGGGTAGACTTCTAAATATTCTATATATGTTATAGTAATTTTAAGTGGAATTTCTCTGGATATTGAAAGGATGCTTCTCAGTTGAGGAATTACTGAATAAGTTATGGCATGATGAACATGATTTGAAGCACTATTATACTATGAGATATAAGAAAAGATATGGCTTCAAACCAGAAGAAAAATTATGCCATATTATAAAAATGAATGACTTTGAAGGCTTTTGTAAACTGATGAACAATGAAAAGCCAGAAGAACAAGTTATACAATAACAATAACTTTTTTATTGTTATACAATAACAACTTTGTTAAGCTATGAGAACTATGATACAATGACCATCTGGGATTCTAAAGTATCAAAGATGAAACATATTATCTAATTCCTGACAGAGGTGAAAATTTATCATGCAGGATGAATTACATATGTGTATGTGTGTATATATATTATATATATATATGTTGCATTGCATGTATATACACATGCATATACATCTACATAATAGATAGTCAATTAAGGAATTTGTTTTGTTTGACAATGCACATTTGTTATTTTTTTTCCTATTTTTTCAATGAAATGAGAATGGAAAGAAGAGATACATTTTTGTTCATTAAAAATTAATTGAGAAGTTAGTGTTATAAGTGAACATTACATATACTTTCATATAGTTCATAATACTGTTTTGCTTATTTTTTTTTGCTTTATTATAATAAACATCTTATGTAGTGCTAATCTGTATTTATAATGTAAATTTAAATTAATGTAGGTTTTTATAAAAACAACAATAATAATAACAGGACCTGAAAGAATACAGCCCCTTTGAAGAAAAGGCATTTCCATTACAAAATGACTTTCAGTTTTTTCTTCAAAAGTTTATCTTAGGGGCAGTTAGATGGTGTAGTGGATAGAGCACCAGCCCTGAAGTCAAGAGGACCTGAGTTCAAATTTGGCTTCAGACACTTAACACTTCCTAGCTGTGTGATCCTAGGCAGGTCACTTAACCCCAATTGTCCCAGAAAAAAAAAAAAAAAGTTTATCTTAAAGGTGGAGTTAACCTTAAAGTATTGAGGTGGGAAAGGAGATTAGGAATATAGGAAGAGGGAAATGTTCAGAGTTAAACAGGAGTCAGCTGTCCTAGAAACAAAATTCCAATTTTCCTGATTTTAAAAGCTATTGGTCTTAAGTTGAATTCTGCCTCTACCTTAAATCCTACTCCCAATTCTCAACCATTATAGAACTTTTAGGGTATATACTCTTGGTAGGATTAGTGGCATTTAGCATTTTTTTTTTCTTTCATGGCTGTATCTATTAATTCTTGCTTATTCAGGGAGAAATAATTCAAATTAAAAGCCAAGTGAAAATAAGATGATAGCAATTATATCCACCCCAATAATAGGGTTTATCTGAGCTTCAAGGCATCGCTAGTGCTGTCTACTGCTGTCAGCCTAATCAATAGGTAACATTTCTAGTGACATGAAGATGGAAAGCGTTAGCCTGGTGAGAAGAAGGAGATACAGCGGAACCAAAATGAGATTCCTTTCTGCTATCGGCTGACTGTTTTCTCGATGGAAGTCAACTCCCCCAGAGGAGTCTGCTATCCCTCACAGCCAGGCTTCTGTGAAAGAGCTAGATTAGAATCACAGATAAGCAGGCACCACTTCAATCCAGGCAGCTCATCCACAGGTCCCATGGATTGTGCATAATAGAAAAGCTGTATTTATTATTTTTTTTAAGCCAATGCAGTGTTTTTCTTTAAAAATTCAATTTGGAAGCTGTTTAAGACAAGCATCTTGTCTTGTCATGTTTCAACTCAGGAAGCATTCTCAAATTGGTACAAAGTTAATTTGCGGTTAAATCATCATTTTAGACATTTTCTCTGACTTATAAGTGAAAGGAGAACAAAAGGGTGGCAAAATTTCATCACAGTAAGTCGTGATTCAAATAAGCTTTGTTCTCCCTGACACTGGATTTAAAGATAGAATGGGTCTTAGAGATCATCCAATTCTACCTCTTGTTTTATGGAGTAGAAATTGACACCCAAAAAAGTTAGTGACAAGTCCAAAATGACACAACTAATAAGTAGCAGAGCCAAGTTGTAAACCTTTGAACTTCAAAACCAGTGCTCTTTTCACTATGACAGAAACATTAGCTTTTCATGGAGAGCACTTAGAGCTTATTCAGTGCCTGGCACATAATAAGTACTTAACAAATGCCTTTTCATTCATTTAATTTATTCTCTCAGGCATTGCAATCATAATTTGCAACATCCCCAACTTAAAATAACCACCCCTCTAAAAAAAAAAAAAAATTGGGCTCTAGTTTGGAAAGAACACATTCCCAGAATCCTTGCTTGTTAGACCCTTGATTACTTCTACTTCCTTCTCTTGTTGCTTCCCTCATTTCCTGGAGACCAGTTTTAATGACACACTAAATTTCCAATGCTGTGAAAAGCAGGGATCTGTCTACTCTTAGAGTGGCTCCTACTCTAAGTCACACAGTGACTCTAAGCTTTACACAGTCTGTGGCACACGCAGCCACCAAACTCAGTTATATCTAGAGATGAAAATGCTACATGTGCACCAGAGTTGCAGGAAGAGCCTTCCAGTTTGGGCAGAAATGCAATTCAAAAGCAAGATGACCTTGCTGTTGCAAATTTAACCTTTGGTGTCCGTGCTACTATAACAGTGCCTTTTAGAAGTAATTCTCTCTTCATCTTCATGGGAAATCCTTTACCTACAAGACATGTCCTTCTTGGCCCCAACTTTTAAAAACATCCTCCTTAGGCCCATCCTGATTACAAAAAGGTGATATTGAAAAAAAAATTACTTTAATACATTACTTCATTCAATCCTCAAGACTTTTGTTCATCATTCATGTCCAACTTTTCATGGCCCCATCTGAGGTTTTCTTGGCAGATATACTGAAATGGTTTGCCAGCTTATTTTACAGATGAGGAAACTAAGGCAAACAGAACTAAGTGGCCCACTCAGGTCACACAGCTAATAAGCATCTGAGATGGGATTTGAACTCAGGAAGATGTCTTTTTTACTTCAGGCCTGGCACACTCTCTGCTATACCATCTAGCTCCCCCCAATCCTCAAGACATTCCTGAGTAATTATTGTCTCCATTTTTACAGATGAGGAAACTGAGGCTCAGAGAGGTTAAATGACTTGCTCAGAATCACATATAGTAAGTGTCTGACTCCAAATATAGTATGCTTTCCATTACATTATGCTGCCTAATTTGGTCTTATTAGCTCTCTATTCAATAAACTGTAAAATTAGTAGGGCAAGTTTTATCCCCTTACAGATGACCATACTGAGACTCAGAAAGATTAATTAATTTGCTAATCACACAGCCAGTATATGAATAGCTAGGCCTAGGAATAAACTCTTCTTACTCCCTGTCTAAAATTCTACTACATTATAGTTTCTTCCTAACTTTGTAGAGCTGGTTTGAAAGACATGATGAAAAAAGGATCTCGGGTCTGATTTTCATAATTTTTTGCCCCACTTGGCTATGCTACCCAAGGAGAATGCTTTTTCTCAGGCAATAACAATTTTAGCTTTAATAACTATAAACAAACTTTTGAAATTATAATCCCACAAATATAAAGCTAAACAGTCCCTAGAGATAAGATGGTTCACCTATCTATGCATTTTACAAATGAGAAACTGAGGCCAAAAGCAGGGAAGTAAAATGTCCAACATTGCACAAATCATAAGTTGAAATCCAAATTTCAACCCAGCTCCCTGGTTCTGAACCTAACACTCTATCCACTTCATAATTCTGTGACTAAAAAATCTGAATTTATTTTTATTTAAAAGACCAGAATTCATATAGCCTAGAGAGATTTGTCCCCTGCAAATTAGCCTTCCTTAGAAAACATCATATTTATTCTAATGTTAAGGCCAGTTTGAAACATTTAGTCTCAGTAACTCCCATTTCTATAGTGTTTTAATCTATATGGGATCAGTTGGTATACTAGTAGAATATAAATTCTTAGACCCATATTACATATTAAGTGTTGGGTTGGAATCTGAAACTAGTTCTCCTTCCTCCAAGACCAGTGCTTTTCCATTATACTATTCCATACCCCACTGACTCTATTTTGGGGAATTTAACCCCAACTGCTCAATTGCAGTAGTGGGAAGAGAGAAATAGGAAAATGATAAAAAAGGAATTGCTTAAATGTTCTCCTCTCTATTTCTCACCCACCAACCGGTTGCATTCCAGCAGTGACCTTGGATGTGATCTTGAGATGATAATGCGTAGCTTTGGGCAGCCCCAATTGATAGAAAATAGAAGGGAAAAAAAGCAAGCTGGGTTATGCTGTGGTCTCATTGGCAGGATATGATGCATTTAGCTCTGGGCTTCACAGCTCCAGTGACCCAAGCTGAGGTTTTACTGTGCCCAAACTCATTTAGACTTTTGAGAAGACTGGTTATCTTCACATCCGGGGGTAACTAGGCAGATTGTGGTGGGTGTAGCTGGCCTCCCTAATTGAAACTGTTGCAGCAAATTATCTATTGATTTCTCCATTACAAATATGTTTTATTTTACCCTCCTGTGATCTTTTATTGGCTATAACAGTTTTTTGGAAGGCCTTCCAGCTCAGAACAGTGATATAATTTTTAATGCACGACATACTACATTATTCCTTGTCCCCTGGGGAAGTAAACCAATAAATATAGGAGAAAGATCACTTGCCTTTACCAGCTTGTTCAATTATGACACCACCACAATTTTATTAAGCAATATATTCATCCTGTGTAACCTTCATCCCTCCTAATTCTCAGGAGGAGTCTTGAAGAAGGGCTTGCTGGCTCTGGTTACATATGAGTTACAGGTTAGAGACTTGAGACCAAACAGTCATGGGCAAACATAGCATGAAGTATGTCAGGTTTGAGCTTTGATATGTTTTATAGGATTGGAAACTTTTAGAATTCTGAATGTTAAGTAGGAAATTTAGGAAGCTTTCTTTATTTTGAAAACTGTTCTAAAATATGTGGGGGGAGGGGGGACTCAAAGATGCCACATTTACTGATTTATTCCTAATTTTACTCCATTTTCAACAGTGTCAAGATACTTGACTTAGAGCCCAAACAGGCCCTGTGATAGTATATACTTCCCTCTTAATAATTCCTTACATGTAAATCCTTACATATCAGATAGTGTGGCATAGAGCATTGGACTGAGAATCAAGAGACGCAGGTTCAAGTATTGACTGATACTATGTGAGCTATGAGGTAATGAGAAAAGCATAGCACATAAAACCAGAAGATCTGAGATCTGATCCTGAGCAAGTTTATTTATCTTCTTTGGGCCTCAATTTCCTTATCTGAGTTAGACTAAGTGATAATCTCTTTTAAGTCATTTCCAGCTATTAATGTTATTGCCTACTTCAGTTATCTTGAAACTTTTCTGGTGAGGCATCCCTTTCAGTTAAAAAAAATTGATTATGTACCCGCAGTGTGTATATATTTATTTGTAAACATGTACATTATAAAATATACAAAAATGGAAATAAAAATGTTTAAAAAAAGGTAAAATAATATTTATCTTAGAATCAAATAGGAAGTCCATGGGCAATATATAGTCAGAGTTGTGTTTTAGGAAGATTATTTTGCCAGTGGTTTAGAGAAGAGATTGGAAAAGAGAGAATTAAAGAGGAAGACAAATTAGGGAGCTATTTCAGTAGCCCAGACAAGATATAATGAGGGCCTGAACTATGGTTATGTTTGTATAAGTACAAAGCAAAGTGTAGATGTGAAAAAATGTGGAGACAGAACTGACAAGATTAGCAAATAATTATATAGATGGGATGAGAGAGAGGTTGGAATCAAAGATAATATGGTGGTGTATAGAAGGACTCAAAGGTTTCTTCCATCTCAAAATCTATGATTGTATAATTATATAAGAGACTTGTGCAGTAATGCACAGAAATTGAAATTAGATCTCCTGGCTCCCCACACTTTCCTTTATATAAGGTTATCTCTCCATCCTGAATTTGTAATCTCTATCCTAAAAGCTGAAATTTCAAGGTAAAGTGAAGAGATTCTATTAAGATCACTGAGATAAGATTCTGGACATGTGAGTTCTGATATAGACCCTCCCACTAACCTACTATCATTTCCCTTATCTGGCTTCAATTTTCTCATCTTCAAAATGAGGGGTTTTGGACTCAATGATTTCAAAAGATTCTTCTAACTTTGATAGCGTATAATTGTAATTGGCTTTGTGAAATGCCCTGCCCTCACTGAGAATCCTTTTACCCTCCCCAATGCCACATATTCATCAATCCAGTAAAATTGACCACTTTGCTTTTCTCAAATAAAACAGTCCATATCCCACTTCTAGGGGTTTTTTCTGACTTTCCCCCTTGCCTGAGATGTTCTCCATATTTATCTCTGCCTCCTGGCTTCCTTCAAGTTTCCTCAAATTAAAACCCTATGTTCTACTGAAAGCTTTTCCTGACTTTTCTTAATCCCAGTGCCTTCCATTTGTAGATTTCTTATCTTATACATAGCTTAATATGTAGTTGTTTGCATGTTGTCTTCCCCATTAGATAGTGAGTTTTTTGAGAGAAGAAACTATCATTTGCCTTTCTTTGTATCTTTCATACTTAGCACAGACACAGTAGGTGCTGATTAAATGTTTATGACTGACTAGTACAGGATTTTGTTGTTGGACTATTAACCTAATCTTCCATTTAGAGTTGCACAATCAGCTCTGTAAGGTAATAGGGAAAGAAGTGACTGAATTCACAGGTTCTGTTTAGGTAGATGTAGATATAGCACATCCTCTTTACTTTTTTGGTACTTTTATAATACGTATCTAGAAACAGCCCTCTCAAGTCAGATTTTCCAATGTTTTCCTTCCTTTATTTTTTTCTGCCAAGGTCTGATTTTTCCCTATTAATTTAAATAGCTAGATCCACCTTCCTCTAGCAAGAGAATACATTTGCTGCTCAATGAGTTTTCTTAAGTCCCTATTATTTGGATGAATCATAATCAGAAGTCCAGTGGGCAGGATGTGCATAAATATAATTTCTTTTTAAATGTTTATAAGACTTTGACATATTTGACAGACTGGCAAATGTTGTACAAGATAGACTAGAAGGATGAATACTGAAAGGATAGTTTGGTTCCTGAAGTCCATTAGTCAACTGTTCCAGGAGCCAGTGAGGTTTTTATATAGGCACCTTTATCATATGTCTGTTATAGAAATCAACAGTAATTCCATGAGTCAGTGCCTGAGGCATCAATGAGGTAAAAGTAATAGGAGAGAAGAGGGTGATTGTTGGGGAGGGACAAAGAATGCTGAATATAAATCTACTTTCTTTTTATTTATTGGTTATATGTAAAACATAATTATAAAGAAATTATTTATTTTATACTGGGAATATTTGTACAAGTGTTTAAAGCCAGTCCCTTTAGAAGATTCTGCTATACTAGCTGCTTTATTTTTTTCAATGCAGATTTTCTGTTTTGTGTCCAAAGCATCTCTAGTTTAAATTCTGCCCTTGCTCTCTCTTCTTGCCCTCCTTCTTCCTCTTTTCAGAACATGCTGGCCCTGAAATCAATCAATAACCCTCATGTTAGAAGCTGTCTTCAAGGGAATTGATAGACTTCTAAATTAATAAGTTATAACCAACTGTCCTTCTCAGATTGAGGTGTATTCCTGCATAATTCAGCTCTGGGTGATGTATGGCTAGCCCCTGACCTTAGAATAGGAAGAGAAAAGTGTAGAAAGACTTAGACATTGCAGTACATTGGGGTCAAACTTACTGAAAAGCCAAAGGCATACTGGGGAGTAGAGAGAGGGGCAAGCATACTAACCAGGGCTTTCAGTCAAGTGTAGAAACGTTACTGGAAGAATATTTTCCTCAGATGTAAAAACAGTGAATGAGAGGGAAGAAAGGGCAGTAACAAAAAGGACAATCTGACCTCAGGTATATTGAATAGCCCTTTTCCCAGTACAATTCTGCCTTGCATCAACTAATGACCTGGGCCAACAGAGAACCATGAGCTGAGATACAAAGATGGAAGTCACTTATGGGAGGGAAGAAATATCCCGACATTCACACCAAATATCAGCACCTAGGGCAAAGCCTTTTTTTCCTACAAGCTAGTTACTTTGCTAATCAAGTGGCATTGATGGCCAACAAAAACACTCATCTTTTAATCTGGGGAGAGGAGAGAAATCTGGAGATCAGGTCAAAGTGCAAAGTTCTTTAAGAGCAAATTAACCTCATGTGATTGACTTTACTTTCTAAAAAACTTTTTTTTGGGGGGGGGTGGAGCTTCATGTTTGTGTAACTAATAAGTGAGTTCAATACATGGTTTAGGGATTCTGCACACTCATAAATGATGTGAATCAAGCTGCACTAGTTGAAGAGAACCATAATTGTAAACTTGTCATTCATAAAGCAACAGAGCTCCATGTTCCTTATAAAGGCAAATTTTACTTCAGAATCTTTTAACAGTTCAAGCAGTGTTCAGGTGTAAACCATGCTTATGTGAAAGCATCCTGAAATTTTAGTCATTGTGTGTTTCTTAAACTTGGTTTCAGAGCCTGTGGACAACACCATAGTGCACAAAGTGCTGGGCCTGAAGTCAGGAAGACTCATTTTCTTAAGTTCAAATCTGTCCTTAGTCACTTACTAATTGTGTGACCCTGGACAAGTCATTTAACCCTCTTTACCTCAGTTTCCTCATCTGTAAAATGATCTAGAAAAGAAAATGGCAAACTACTCTAGTATCTTTGCCAAGAATACTCCAAATGGGATCACAGAGGATTAGACTGAACAACCCCAATACCAAAATTTGATTTTTTTAAAGTGGCACATGCCAATAGCTAAAAATGTATGGCATCTTACTTAAAGTTAATCAGAATACAGGGGAGACATGAAATGGATATATAAACCTGAGAATCTTCCACCAAGATAATAAAACCCTGATAATAAAAACAATGGAAGCAGATGAGGTCAGAGACTTTAAACAGATGATCCTTCAGGAATACTAACAGTTAAGGAATATTTATATGCCTTTGTAATGGCTCTCCTCATAAAATAATCTCTCATCATTTCCTCTTCTGTAGTTCCTAATCCCATCTTTTACATGATAACATTTTTGATCCCCTCAGCTGCTACTTCCTGCTTTCCTACTACCAAAAAAAATCTTATTTTCATTCTAGATTTATCTTTTACATTCTATATGTTTATTTTTCTACTCTTTAGTAGAATATAAGCTCTTTGAGGATAGAAAATGTTTCATTTCTTTTCTTTATATCTCTAGCACCTCACACAATATTGATTGAATGAATGCTATAAAATGTGGCTTCAGGAAGATGGAGTCATTATTGCTGTCACACATTCAATGGAGAAAATGTTTGTTATATTCTTCAGAGCATATGTGATAAGCAAGAATCTTTGATAACTACAATGTCCTGATATGACATTTCCTGGAAGAATAAAGAACAATTCATTTGTTAAGAATCTTAAAGATTCAGAAACATTACACTATTACAGGCATTATTACTCTATGTGATATTGATGGGTTGGCAGAAGCACTGCTTTTGGTAAGGTAACATCATTAGAGCCACTCAATTCCATAAGAACAATGTTATAAGTGAAAGACAAGGATAATGTTGTAAATGGGATATGTGAATGCTGTTTATAGTAGCCTTTCATGATGTTACTCTTATTCCATTATAATAGATAAATTACATTGTTAGAAAATATTTATCAAGGCAATGTTATGTGGCATAACATTGTCTTTAGGTCACCTTTCCATTTTGTTGTTCAATCATTTCAGTCTTGGCTGTCTCTTTATGACTCCATTTAGAGTTCTTGGCAAAGATACGGGAGGGGTTTCCTTCTCCAGCTCATTTTACAAATGGAGAAACTGAAGTAAACCAGATTGAGTGACTTGTCCAGGACCACGTTACTTGTTAAGTATCTGAGGCTGTATTTGAACTCAGATCTTCCTGACTTCATGCCCGGCACTCTATCCACTGTGCTACTTAGCTATCTATAAATGGGAAAGCTTACTGTACATTATGTTTCTGCAAATAAGTACAAATGTCCCAGTAGGCTTGTGAGAAGACATGATCACTTATTCATAAATGTGGCATAGTTGTGTGATATAAAATCATATCTTCATTGAGGGAATGTCTATACATATGGTTATGTGCCTTTCCAAAGACCTCTGAAAAAAAAAATAGTAACTGAAGGTCTACAATAAGAAATAAATTTAAAAAGCAATTAATTCCTTTCTTTTCACAGTTCTATTTCTTTTTATTGTTCATTTTGTTTTGTTTTGCTAAGGCAATTGAGGTTAAGTGACTTGTCCAAGGTCACACAGCCAGGAACTGTTAAGTGTCTGAGGTCAGATTTGAATTCAGGTCCTCCTGACTTCAGGGCTGGTGCCTTATCCACTGTGCCACCTAGCTGCCCCACAGTTCTACTCTAAAATTAATTATTTATAAATAAAAAATAAAAAGTTGTGCTTTAAAACCATTAGTAACTCAAAGTTATATGTTTGTAGTTTACCACTCTTAAATCTGAAACTTAGGGGCAGGCAAAATGGCCCAATGGACAAACTGGTCCACAATCTGTTTTTGTAACAATCTGTATTTTTAGTTTTTAAAATATAATGTCTCTGGTCTAACTTATCTAATTTTGTGTGCCAATACCTTTGATAAAATTGTAGTTCATTAAGTTAGCTTTCAGAATAGAAGTGAACATATAATCACAATTAATTTGCCTATACTCTTCTTTTACTCTAGACATTAACTATCATTGGTCTTTAACCAATCTCTGAATGTAATCACAGCTTTAAAAAGATACACATAAGGACCAAACATTTTAGAACATAAAGGCTATGATATTCCCCTGAGAGTATAACAATTGAAGTGATTAGAACTGGTTGAGTTTTAGTCCTTCACAAAAGACGTAAGTCCAGAAAAGATTTGTGAAGGTGAGAAAAGGAGGCGTAATTTTGCAGAGAGAAACAGACAATGTAATTCTATTGTAGTCAGGATATGACATGGCAGACGTGGAGAAAACTTTTTTTAAAGAGAGAGAGTGAACTCCTGGGAGTCTGATCCAGTTACCTGGAGAGCTAAAAATGCTAATTAATCTTGTGAGGTATCCTTCTTGCCCATTCTTAATAGAGCCAACTAGTTATTCTTGGGATACTTCCCCCAACAAATTTGAGCCAATAATTATATCTCCTTCCTCGGAAATGACGACCAAAATTAAGTCCTTTAGGATTTTGTTCTTTTTTTTAAGTTGCTAATTCCCAAAGCCTTTTTTTATGCTGTGGTAGGCTTTACAAGTAACTATTTTTGTAAACATGGCAAGGAAACATGAATGATGGTGATGATGATGATGATGATAAGGGTGATAATTACTTATATTTCTATGATGCTTAAAGGTGTGAAAAGCATTTACCTCAGAAAACTATAAGGTAAAGTGTTCAAGTATTGTTAGACCCATTTTATAGATGGGGAAATGGAGGTTCAAAAAAGGGAAGTGGCTTTCCTCATACTCATTTCTCCAAGAATTGTTTTGAGGATTAAGTGAAGTAATAATTGCAAAAAAAAAAATGCTTATCAATGATAAATCACAATAGGCAAAGAAGGTATTGTGATTGATTTCTATTATGTGATACTCTAGATGGACATGTAGGTTTACATATCATTTCCCTCAAGGCTGACTTCCTCTTCTGGACAAATCAGTTGCTTTCCATAATGGTCCCAAGACCACTCTGGAAATTTCAGCTCTTCCTCCATACCTTCAGAAGAGGCTAAAGGTCCATCAAATGAGTTAAATCCGAGTCAGAAAGTTAAGGAAACAGCCCTAACTCACTGAAGCTGACCAGACTTGATAGACAATGGGAACAATTCAAAGAATCACCAAATCCCAGAGTTAGAGAGAACTTTTAGAAAACACCTAATCAAAGCCCCTCATAGACAATCCATGACTGATAAGGATATATCCTTCACCAGTAGCCAGACAGTGAATGGGTAGTCCACAACTATCAAACAATCAAATCTAATCAAATGAACATTTGGTAAAGTCGTATCTACAATATATACTAAGACACTGTGCTATGTGCTAGGGATACAAAGACAAAACAAAACAAAACAAAAAAAAAAGGTACTTATCTTCAAGGAGTGTATATTCTATTGTGGGAAATATGAAATATACACAGGTATGGCTTACATGATAATTTCAGGGAGGAGGAAAAAGCATTAACAACTGAGAGATAAGTGAAAGTTCACGGAAAATGGCAAATGAACTGAACTTTGAAGAAAGCTAGTGATTCTAAGTGTAGAATGTCAAAAGAGTATATACTATAGTCTTGAAGAAAGAGAAACAAGAAATGGAATTCCAAGTTTGAGCAATAACTGGTTAGATTGCAGTTGAAATGTAGAATAATTGAAATGGTATATTCCAAAATAATCCTGGAAGGACAGATCAGGACCAGAATTGAAATAACTTTGAACATCAAGCTAAGGAATTTAAATTTTAACTTGTAGTCACTGAAGATTCTTGAGTCAGAGAGTAACATGATGAGCTTTGTGATTCAGAAAGATTGTTTGGCAGCTGTGAGATGATTGAATGAAAGAGAAGAGAAAAAAAAAAGGAATCCAATTATAAGGTTGTAAGAATAGGGTATATAAAGGTCAATAAGGGCCTAACTTTGGGCAGTGACCTTTTGAGTGAAGAGAGCATGGATGTAAGCAATATTATGGAGGCAAAATTGCCAAGATTTGATAACCAAGTGGCAGTGGTGTTAAGGGAAAGGGAAGGGTCAAGGATGACTATGAGTTGAGAACCTGAGTGGGCTAGAAGGATAATGGCACCCTCAATAGAAATGGACAACTCTGGAGGAGTAAGTTTGAAGAGTGGAGTTTAAATTTCCTTATCTGTAAAGTGGGATTACTAATATAGATAATGCTTGCCTCATAGGATTATTGTCAGAAGTGAATGAATTAAGAAATAGAAAGTTCTAAAAAAGCTTTAATGTGCCATGTAAATGGCCGTTATTATCACAGAAAGAGCTCAATCATCAGTGTCCAATACTACAGGTCAAGAAGACTGAAAACTAAGGAAAGACTATCAGATTTAGCAATGAAAAGATCATTGTTAATCTTAAAGAGAACATTTTTAATTGATTGATGAGATAAGAAGCTAGATTTCCAAGGCTTGAGAAATGAGCAGGCAGGGAAAAAGTATAGACAACTAGACCAGATGATTTTTTCTCAGCATTTGACTGTGAAAGGCAAAAGAGAGAGAAGGCAAGAACTTGAAAGAATCATGGTATCAAGTAAAAAGGATGGGAAAGACTTCTGTGTGTTTGTAAGTTGCAAGGATGAAGTCAATAGGTGGAAAGAATCTGAAGAGGAGAAAGGAAGGAAATGGCTAAAAAGGGCCAAATCTTGAAAGAGATCAGAGGGGATGGCATCAAGAGGATAGGCAAATGGTTCATTTTGGCAAGGAAACTTCTCTTCATCAGAGACTGGGGTAAAGGAAGAGAGAATTGGTGATGGTATTAGGGGATTTAAAGGTACAGAATAAGAAAGTAAAGGGAGCTATATTTTCTCAGCAAAATAGAGAAACAGAATCCTCTGCTGAAAAGAAGAGGATAACATAAGAAGCTTGAAAAGAGACAAAAAGGTTCGATATAATATAGTATAATAGTATGGTATGATATGGTATAGTATAAAGAGCCAATTGGGGAAGAATAAAAAAAATTCTGTATGTAGTAAGATCCAAATAAAATAATATAATACTCATTTGTAGTATTCTCATATTGCAGAGAGGTATAACTTTCTCCATAGGAATTTGGCATCATCCAAGTAGGAGGAGAGATGGTGACTAATGGGAGTAACCCAGAGTTGGAGTTTCACAAGGCATGATTAGCAATAGGACAGGAGGACAAAGGATTTAAGGGTAGAAGACAGGGTGTAATTGAATTATACTTAACTATGTTTAACTATGGATTAAGATTGTAAAAGAAGGAAAAACAAGAACCAAGAAAGCCAAGGAAAGTGAAATACTTGGAGGGAATAGAGATGAGAAAGATTTAGGAAGACTGAAGCAAAGGGAGAGATAGGGAGTGTATAAGAGGGTATATAAAGATCAGAACAGTGGTCAAGCAAAGGAATTACAGAACTGTCGATCCTGGAGGTAGAACATTGTACAATAGTGAGATCAAAAGTTGACTTTCCCTATGTATCAGCTTTTTGACTATAAACCAAGAATTATTTAACTCCTTGAGAAAGATGAGAAAATACATTAAGATCCAATAGAAAATTACTACCATGACATAGATTTAGGTGAAACAGAAACAAAAGAGTCATAAAGAGGAGAAGTTATTAAGTAATAGCAACAGAGGAAGGTCTGGAATTAGCAGTGAAGGGCAAAGAAAAGAAAAATGTCTATTCTTCCTCCTCACCCAGTGTGTCATGGAGAAGCGGGGAAGATGAACAAAGTGCATTTCATAACTTCAGAGACCTTGGGATATGGTGTATTCTAGGATCAGCAAGTTTCTAATGGGTGTAAGACAAAAATGTGAAAATAATGTTAAGGCAGCTCAGTCCAATTTTAAACAATGGGTAATAACATTACACAACATCAGTGGGTGATACGACCTTCTTTTTCCTTCCTCCTTCCAACCTCTAGTGAATCATTGTAGCTCTACATCAGTCCTCAGTTTGGAACTTGGAGAGTTTTCACAATTTCTACACCTCAAGAATGACGCTGCCGTCCTATGGTCATGAATCCTCTTACTGTTCTTGTTTCTCTTGTTCTAGGCTGTTGATTATGAGATGAACAGAGCTTTCATGCTGACTGTGATGGTATCCAATCAAGCACCCTTGGCCAGTGGGATCCAGATGTCCTTCCAGTCTACAGCAGGAGTGACCATCTCAGTTATGGACATTAATGAGGCCCCATATTTCCCTTCTAATCACAAGCTGATACGCCTAGAGGAGGGTGTTCCCATGGGGACAGTGCTGACCACATTTTCGGCTGTGGATCCTGACAGGTTCATGCAGCAGGCAGTAAGGTGGGTCCCTGGAGGAAAGACAATCTTTGACCCAAAGGGAATGTCTCAGTTTTACTTAGGTAAGCTAGTCCTTGAGAAATACCTTGAGAAAGGCTGCCCAGCACCGAAGCTCACAAATATCTCATGCATTGTAAAAATCAAAACCAAACTTGCTTCTACAGCTTCTTTCTCCTCTGTTGAAAAGTCATAGAGAAGGGTCCTAAGTGGCTAACACAGAGTTCTGCATTTACCAGACTCACGCTGCCCTAGGTCAAAAAGAGGAAGAGTATCTTAAGAGAAAAGCTACTGGTTATTTCCTGGATGGAGGGAGCAGACTAGTCATTGATCCTTGGGCAACCTTGCCTGGGCTCTGAGGGATTGATCTGCTAACTTAGAGGAGACACCCTCAGAGTATATGCCCAATTTTATTGTTATTTCCATCTGCAGCTGTGTAAAGATGTACAATTCAAAGCCAGAAAGAAAGAGTCAAACTTGAAATAGCCAAATGTGTTCTAGTATCAGCTAGAATTCTGTGTAACCCAGAACACATCACTTTGGGACCTTGGTTTCCTTAGGAGGTTGGATTAGATGACTTAATTAGGTTAGGTCATCTAATTAGATGATTAAATGTTCATTCCCACTCTAAAATTTTACAATAAGGAGGAATGGTGCTCTTCTTTTCTCATTCCAAAGATGAGGTACAACCTTGATTTGATTTTAAAAGACTGTGCAATAATAGGTGGTTAAATCTTGCAGAATCATAGGGCTTAAAAGGACAGAAACATTGTGGTCAGACAAGGGCTGCCCAATGATGGATGGATTCTTCAGCCATTCTTGGCTTGTGGAATGGGCAAAGTTGACAAAACAGAAAACGACCAATATTTTCATTCGCTGATTGTGGTGGGAAAGGTTAGCAAGAAAATTTCTTGTCCTTTTCACACTTGAACTTCCTCCCATCTCCTGAAGGTACTATATCAATTTCAATTGCTAAAATCTTCATTAAAGTTCCTCCTTGAGTTTCAAAAGCCTTTCTTCTTGTTTAATTAGATACATCTATGCAATCTCATCAGCTTAAGTGTTTTCAGGTACATATGGCAACACATTCTTGCCTTTGCATTTTATATTGTTCTTATGTATGTTCTTCCAAAATCCTCCATGGTTGTCCTATTTAACCAGCATGCTACAAAGCTGCTCCTAATTTTTTTTTAAATATTTGTTAATACCAGTACAGGCTCAAATTATTCATCTATTATCTCTCATTCTTGCTATATGACCAACCAGCCTACTTCCTTTTCTTGTCATATATATCCTCAGGAATGTCTTTTATAGCATTTCATATGCTCAACTTATTGTTGATAATCTGCTTCAGCCTAGATAAATCCACCATACAAATTTCTATTATCCTTTGGGTCTTCTTAGATAATGTTTTCCCATTAATCAAAACCATTGGTATCAATGCTGCTTTTGCAGTAACATGAGCATTGAGATCACTGATGGTACTCCACAATTTCTCAAATGGCATTTGGCCTGATGTTTTGTTTCATTTTAGGCCCTGCTCATTGTCCCCCTGAAACTGGACTGAATTAATGCATTGCCCATTTCCCTCCTTTCTCAAGATCTTCTGTACTTAAGTCTTCTTCCCTTATACTTAAATATTTCACTGAACAGACTGAAGCCCCTCAAATATGACATTTTCCCCTCTACCCAAAGCCTTAGAAATGATCAAATCTTTGATCTTACCGTCAGCTATGATCCATCTCTAATATTAAATTCCTAGATTCCTTTCTCTGATTTTAATTTCACATCCTATGTCTACCTCACTCCTCTCTTAACTATTCTTCATCCTTATTTTGGCCTCAGTCCCCTTCTATACCAGCCCATCATACCCACTCTGATTTCACTTTCCTCCTTTTTTTTAGTCTTAACACTCTGGCTAACCAATTTAATCATATGTCATCCCCCTCCCTGGGAATCTCTTGTCCCCCTGTCCTGTTGTCACACTTTTCATGTCAAATCCCAGCCCTAGGTTTTCTGCTACCATCTCCCTTTTTTGTTCCTACACATATGTTGCAGAACACTAATGAAGAAAGGTCCATTGCAAATGTATGTTATCCAAATTCTGCTAGGCCCTTGCTGCTGCTGCACAGCGACCCTCTCATTTATTCTTATTCATCCCTGATTCTCTTTCTGTGTCTTTCTGTCTTAGTGTGTGTGTGTGTGTGTGTGTGTGTGTCTGTCTCTCTTATTCTTGTGTGTGTGTTTCTCTGTGTATCTCTTTGTCTCAGTCTCTCTTTGTATATGTGTCTCTATATCTCTGCCTCTGTCTATCTTGTGAGCTTCGGTGCTGTCTCTGTCTCTGTCTCTCTATCTCTCCATCTCTCTTTCTATCTCTGTTTTTGTCTCTTTCTCCCCTTTATTCTTTCATCTCTCTCTCTATCCCTTCTTCCCCCAACTATTCTAAACCTTCTTTTCTCTCGTCAAATCTCCATCACTTCTCTACTCTTGCTCTCAGCAGAGAGCCTTGTCTTTTGCTTTACAAAGAAAAATCAAGACCATGTGACATGAATTCAATTTTCTTCATGGTTCAACACCTCAAAAACCTCTCTGTACTATCAAGGTTCTGTAGTCCAATCCCTTTATTTGAACAAAAGGTCAAACCACCTATCTACAATTACACTAGTGTTTCAGTCAGGATTTGAATTCGAGCCTTCCTGACTCCAAAGAAGTATATGCACTAGACTAAGCTTTGTCTAAGAACCATCCCGACTAAATATGATGAGGCTTATCAGCATGTTGACCAAAGAGAGAAGTGGCTTTTGGCCCCAAACTTCCAAGACCATTTACTTAGTAAATCACAAAGGTTTTTTATCTGCATAAGCAGAGAGAATAACTCCATGAATAAAATCCTTAAATCCTTGACATAGCTGAGCAAACGGACAGTGAGTCTATCTCCCTATTTGTCTAATGGAGAAAGGCTCTAGTCATGGGATTTAGAACAAGTGCAAAAAAGACTTTGAAGACATGGCCGGAGTTTTGAAAGCCTGCAAAATGCTTTAATCCACTACCTCTCCTTTCCCACCTCCTCAGACTTTCCTTATTGCATCTGAGCTAAGGGATCTGTTCAAGATCCCTTATAAAAGAATACAACCCATAGAAGCACTGCCTTGCTGCCTCCACTGAATGGCCAACTCAGCCATTCAAGGAAGCTCAGCAGGATTGGAGAAGCCTCAGGCTTGTACAGTCTAGACATCAAATCTGAAAGTGCCTCCCCTAACAACCTTCAGCCAGGGGCTGTTCAACTACTCCAGCCGAAGTTCCCAGACCACACATTTTATGGCAAAATTGTTGTTTTGCCAGTGGATCAAGTGGCACATTTTGAAAACAAAGGCATAAAGTTGTTTACCTGGGGTTTATCTCAGAGAACAGTACTTTGCCATGGCAGACTGAGGCTATTAAGTTCAGCTGAGCTTTTCCTCAGCACAAGCTTTCTGAAATGCAAAATGAGATTTTTTTCCCCCTGTGGCTGACACAGCAAAAAGATGAGAGAGGAACTAGTCAAAGAAGCCTGCAAGGAGAGGCAGATTTAAAAGCCTTGAGGACTGGATGCAATCCTGAGTGTGTAAATGGGATCCCTGCTTTATAAAATAGGTGCATTCTAAAGAGATTTTTATATATTAAATCCTCATAAACAAGCTGTTGCTTGTTTAAAAAGTGCTGCAGTCATTTAGAATCAGGAAGGCTTGGTTCTAATATCCCTTGTCCAATATTTACTAGGTAGGTGAGTCATTTAATCTCTGTGCCCGACTCAGTGATTTCTAGGGTCACTTAAAATTCTCAGTCTATGGACTTTGATCTATTTCCCATTCAATTCAATAAGTATTTGTTAAGTGAGGCACTCTGGTGACAGAGATGTGAAAAACAATCTCTGTTCTAAAGGAACTTGAACTTCTGCTGTGAGGGATGTAGGAAAAATACAGGAGAAAACCCTGAGGCCTAAGGAGATCCAGAGGGAGTTCCTGTAGGAGGTAAGCTGACTCTTGAAAGAAACTAGAAACCCTAGGAGGTCAAAGTGGCAAGCTAGAAAGGAGGAATAAACTGTGCAGAGACAGAGAGGTAGATGATACAATACCATGTTTGGGGAATGGCAAGTTGACTATTTAGCTGAAGTAATGAGTACAGTAAGGAGAGATGGTGAGTAAAAAGTGTGAAATTTACCAAGTATTCTATTTTGTAAAATGATAATTACCCACTAGGTTATCTGATAGTAAATAGAGGATGCAAAAGACATATTTATTGTATTTAAAGACATAGAAAAACTTCCCAAGGAGAAAGACATCAGAATACTTTTCAAAGCAATATGCCCACAACTCCGGATGAGCCCATTAACTTATCAAGGACAAAATGAAGGAAATAATCAAGATTCAGCTTTGCTCAAACCTTCTCTAAGCCTCAGTTCTCTTATTTGTGAAATGTAGGGTTTGGAGGAGATACCTCACTCAGTTCTAAATTTTATATAAATAGAAAGAAAAGCTGGGTTTCTCCCAGTAAATAGAGAGTCATTTGCCAGGAGGACTATAAGGTAATTTACAGGGAGAAAAACGAGGGGTCTGCTATGTCAAACAGCTCCACCAAGCATGCTGGAATGCTAGTAACATTTTCCCAAGTGGATATCAAGTATGAGCCGCCTTTGGATCAAGGCTATTTCAGGTGCCAGTTCTCATTGCTACCATCTTTCCCCTAATAAGATCAGCAGTACTTAAAGGAAGGAAAAAAAATCCTTTATTTCAAATTCTACCAAGGGTCCTTCAAGAGAGAACTTTGTCTCTATTTATTCCTTTTCTCCATAGATACTCCAAGCTGTCCGATCCAGCAAACTGGCTGAACATTAATGCCACGAATGGTCAGATCACCACGGCGGCTGTCCTTGATCGAGAGTCTGTCTACATTAAGAATAATGTCTACGAGGCCACGTTCCTGGCGGCTGACAATGGTGTGGCCCAGATCTGCATTGTTCATGCTTCAGTGAGACCCTAATGTGATGCATTAGCAGGAATGATGCCCTGACAGAGTTGTCAGGATAACTTATCCTTTCCCCAGGTTTTACGGTCAAAAGAAAGGGGGGAAATGTGAAAGTGGGACAGGAAATTGGTGGAGTAAATTAAATGTGCACAGGATTCAGAATGTGTTATTAAAGGGAAGCCGAGGCAAATAGAGGATTGATTTGGAAGGTTTGCTCAGTGGGGCCTGTGCTTTGTTTCTGACAGCTTTAAAAGAAAGTAGAAAAGCTAAAAAAGGGAGATACCACAGCCTTTGTAGGAGGTCACAGGAAACAAAGCAGAGGAGCCAGGGTCTGCCCTGCCCTTTTGTTCATTTAGTCAGTCAAGAAGCATTTAGCAAGTGTCCCCTATGTGCCAGGCACTGAGCACAGTGTTGGAGATTCAAAGAAAGGTAAAGGAGAGTCCCTATACTCAAAGAGCTCACAATCTAACATTCAGATAACTGTATACAAACAAGCTCTATACTATTGGATCAATTGGAGATAATCAATAAAGGGAAGACACTAGAATTAACAAGAATCCTAGGTCTGAGGAAAGGCTTCCTGGAGAAGGTAGGATTTAGGAAGACCAAGATCTCCCACTGCATCCCACCCCATCGCCAGCCATCTTGACTTTTGTCTTGCTCCTACGCACTGGAGGAGAGAGTGAGATTGAACACTGTATACCTCTGCCTCACTTAATTCCAATACACTCAAAAGTCATGATACCCCTGTCATGAGTCATTGGTCCTCTTCCAGAATGAAGGATGAATAACAACAAAAGGGATTTTAATGGGAAATGAAAAGCAAGGAAAGTGAGGAAGTAGAGAAGTGGAGGGAGGGAATTCCAGGTTTGGGAGGTGGGCAGTGGAAAATGCCCAGTCAGGATTAAATGGTCTATCTTATACAGCGAATACCAAGGGGGCCAGTGTTACTAGGTCACAGAATATATGTAGAGTGAGTAAAGTGTAAGAAGACTGGAAAGATTGGATAGCTATTTGTTCAAGAAACATGTATTCTCATGTATAAAATACTATGCTAGAAAACAGGGACAATATAAGAAAAGTATTTCAGAAAACTTGGGTTTAGCCAAACACAACCACTGATTAACTGTGTGACTTTAGACACTTTCCCTTTCTGGGCCTTTAGTTTCTTCCTCTTGCAAATAAAGGGCCTAAAAGAGAGGATTTCTAAAATCCCTTGCATTCTACCACCACTAGGAGCAAGAAGTGAATGTTGCAGACAATTTACTGCTACCCCATGAGGATTAGAATAATGCAAAATCACCATGGGTTTCTGTAAGAGATCGTGAGTTTCCCTGAAGACTGACTGACCACTTGTCAGGGAATATTCTAGCAGAGATTGCAGCTCAAACTAAACAAAATGGCCTCTGATGGATCTTTGTCCTGATCCTGTTTTCCTAGAAGAAGGTTCGACAGGTGGGAGTCTTAGAAAGAAGGACAAAAAAACAAGCTCATAGTTGTTACTTTTGGGAAAAATGTACATGTGTGAAAATAAAATCCCAGGTTAATGTTTCCTCTAGTCTTCTCCTCAGTCTTAGCCTTTTAAATCCCATAGGAGGCCACAGTGACTGCTCTATTCCCTGAATGTTTTGTGGGTCAAAGGCGCTGCCCTGATATTTGTACTGCAAAGATAAAGGAGCTGGTAACCTTCTCTCTGGTCCCTCTGCAGCTCCCAGAATTGAAATTGCATGAAGATTTCTGAAAAATGAATTGTCACTATAATAGTGCAGCCATAAAAATGCACATGAAAAAACATCTCATTTAAAATTCCTTCCTGAGTGCTCAGGGTAATGGCTAAAGTTTTATCTAGGTTAATAGAATCCCTTTGCATGTCTCCCTGCTTATGTGCTGTGTCATCATCTACTTATCAAAGCAGCTTTTCAAAGGCAAGAACAAGGCTGCGTTTCCTTAAATTTGTTTTGATGTGTTTTGTGAAAGATTAAAGAGACATCCCCTCGGATATATTTTTTACACATGGTCTGCTTCAACAAGAACAGGCAGCTGTTAATGCAAGGTCAGGTGCCTCCATCTGAAGCCAAGACCAGGATTAGAATAATGCTGCCCTCCCCTCTTTTGTGCTCACCTTTGGTAGTGTGGGACCCATGCCTACTTCCCATCCCATCAGGTGGGCAACTGAGTCCTCAGGAATCAGTCAGGTAGATGGCTTGGAGTCTTGTAGAAGAATTGGGCTCTATAGTGAATAAAAAGTCATTTGAGCTGGTCTCATCAACCCTGAGTCCCAATTTCCCCATCGATAATGTGGGATGGAGAAGCAATAAAAATGCCTGCCCTCGAGGGCATAGACACAGTCTAGATGCCCTAGGTTTTCTGGCTTTGGAGGTTTCTGTAAGGTCTGAGTGACTCCTACATCCATCCCTCCATCCACGTGGAAGAGAGCAAGCCAATAAAGGATATCAATTCTCTGTCTAGTTGACAGTTACCTATAACATATCTGCTTTGGGATTAAAAGTATCATATGAGGCTTCCTCATCTCCTAGGATTGAGCTAAGGATACATTTTCAGGGTTATGAGTTTGGACAATATTTTCATCTGTACTTAGCAGGTGGCCTGAGGGAGATCTTTGACTAGGTCCACAGGGTCACTTCTTGAGGTAGCAGCAGGACCAAGAATAGATTCCTCAAATCAGGGATTTCTAATCTATATCGATCCAGCAGAGAAAAAAGGCGTTAGACTAGATAGAAGTCACAAGATCAGGGAGCTACTCTCTGATTCTTCCACTAATAATATGTGTGACCCTGGATAAATTATTTGACCTCTGAAAATGTCAGTATGCTCATATATGTATCCAAAGGAGCCAATAATGCTTATTCTACCTTCCTAGGTTCTATCAAGGCAAAAAAGAATATTAGATCCTGATCTAATATTCATGAGACCTGGGATTCCAGTCTTGGCTCTTTCATCAAGGACTAGTAGAAAGGGTGGACTAACAGAACCAAAATTTAAACTCAGGATCTCTAACTTCACATTTATTATTGCAACCACACTGTGAGTATAATGAAATCAGGAAGAGGAAGGGATTTCAGGAAGAAAAAAAGAAAAGGAAGAAAAGAAGGAAAAGGGGGAAGAACAACAAAGATTTGTAGAGTACTTTAGGTTTGAAAAGCACTTATTATTTAATTTTCATAGCACCTTGGGAGGTAGATGCTATTATCTTCATTTTTACAGATGAAGAAACTGTGGCAAAATGACTTGCCTAAGGTATAAGATAGGATTTGAATTCAGATCTTTCTGACTTCAAGTCTAACATATATCAACCATATAACTTAGATGCCCTGAAAATAATGTGGATCCTACATAAAAACTAGAAATCAGTGCAATATTTTACTCGTGATATGACAGCCCAAGAACTAGCCTACAAAGAAGTCCTTTATCAAGCCTTGGAGTAATTGCTGGTGGGGTGAAGGAGTGATGGAGAGGGAGTTTCTGTCAAAAGATTAGATGATGAGTCAGAGTACCTGATCTGACTCTTCCTGATAGGATACCCATGCCAAAATTCAGGGAAGAAAAAAACCACGCAATTGAGGGAGACCAAAGTAGGATTCATGAAGAAAGGAGCTTTGAAGCCTAGACACGGATCCATCTGGCTGCCCAAGAAGTACCAATTACAAGAGAGAAAAGATAGAAAAATAAATAGAGAAGTAGTCCATTATGTAGTTGTTGTGAATATGATGGTGACAACAGTGAAGATGAAAAGATCACTTTTTATAGTAGTCCCAGAGAACAAATAATGAAAATACCTCTGTCCTTTCAATAGAGAATTGAAGGATTACAAAGTCAAATTGTTATGTCCATCATCAGGTTCAGACACTATATTGTGGTCCATTTAACCATTTTTCTTTATTATAAAAGGGATCTCAATTCTAAGTGAGGAAAGATGTATATTTAGACATACCTGTGATATAAAAACAAATCAATGCATCAATAAAACTGTGTGTGATTTTAATAATCAATTGTAGCTAGGTGGTACAATGGATAGCATATAAAATCTTGAAACAGGAAGACCCAATTTTAAATCCTGTCTGTGATATTTACCACCTGTGTGACCCTGAGTAACTAATTAGCCCAATCTCTCTCAGCCTCAGTTTCTTCATCTGTAAACAGCCCCTATATCACAGAGTCATGTTCAAATGATATAATGCATTTAAGGCACATATGCAAGCCTTGAAGCATTATATAAATATTAGTTGTTGTTAATACAATACATATCAAAGATAGAAGGGAAGGGGGAGGTGAGGAAGAGAGAGAGAAAAGAAGGAAAGGAGAGATTGAGAGAAAGGGAAAAAGGGAAAAGAGAAGAAGAAAAAAGTGGGAAAAGAAAAAGAAGAGGAGGAGGAAGAAGAGAATGAGGAGTAGGAGAAGGAGAGCAGAAAAAAAAGGAGGAGGAAGAAGAGGATGAGAGGGAGAAGGAGGAGGGAAAGAGGAGGAGCACAGGAGGAGGAAGAGAAAAAGGAGGAGAATAGGAGAACAAGAGGAGGAGGAGAAGAAAGGGAAAGAAGAAGAGGAGGAAAAGGGAAGAGAAAGAGAAGAGGGAGAGACACAGAGAGATTTTATTAAGTACATACTATGTGCCAGAAATAAGCACTGGGATCATAATTATACGTAAGCAATGCAGTCTTTCCCCTCAAGTAACTTACTTAATAGGGGAAAAAAGCACATAAAGGGAAGCTAGAAAACAGAGTGAGGGAGAGATACACTCACAATAACTATAGTTTAGGACTGGCCAGGAAGTGGAATGGGAGCCTGAGAATTGGCAAGATAAGATAAATTGATCAAGAGTCCAAATTATCAGAGAACATGAGGTGATCATCCCAAGGAAAGTCTAAAGTTATATTGTTACCCCATATATCATCAGTGTTTCAATAGAAGAGGAAATTAATAGTCTAGAAAACATAGCTTGTACCCTGGTATATCTAAATCCATTTAATAAATCAGATTTTAAAGGGATTCTGCCAAACCAAGTGGGAAAGATTAAGTGGCTGAAATGATAACAAAACCCTGTCCCATTTACTGTTTGGGTATTTTCATCATCAGTATGACAGCCATGGTCAAGTGCAAGGTGGCTCGATACAGAGGATTGAGCACTAGAATCAGTCAGAAGATTTAGGTTTCTTCCTATGAGCCTCATTTTCTTCTTATGTAATATTGAAATAAATAGCACATATAATGTCTACCTCACAAGATTATTGTGGGCAAAAAATGAAAAAAATGGAATTGGATGCATCTTGTAAATTATATAGTTTTATCCAATTGAGATACTGCTGTGTTATTATAATAACACAAGATTATTATTTTATATATAGTATACACTCAGATGGTGGGTGTATACTATAATATTCTAAGTGTTTTTTTTCTATGTCAGTTAATATGAAGGTTGTAGGTGACTGCTTCTATGAATAGGGTTGTGGGCTGGGAAGTTCTGGATGTGATCCTGCTGTCTAACCCTTCTCTCCTTCCACAGGAATCCCCCCAGCTAGTGGCACAGGGACCCTGCAGATCTATCTTATAGATATCAATGACAATGCCCCAGAGCTGCTGCCTAAGGAGGCCCAGGTGTGCGAGAAGCCAAACCTGAACGTCATCAATATCACAGCTGCAGATGCTGACATCGATCCCAACATTGGCCCCTACGTCTTCGAGCTGCCCTTCATGCCATCAGCCGTGCGGAAGAACTGGACCATCACCCGATTAAACGGTAAGGGTCTGACGGCTGATCTGAGACTTCAGACTGGCACTCTAACTTCCCCCTGCCTTCCTCTCCCTTCCTCTGTCCCCATCCCCATTGCAGTACAAGCCCAAGAGCTCATCAGGAAAGATTCATATCAGATCTGCTGCAAAAACCCTTAGTGTCCTGGCACTAAGCTTGGCTAATGCAGCTCATAATTATGAATGGTTATCAGGACCAGGCTGGATATTAATCATCCACAATGGCTGAGAGGAGAAGGCAATTATCTGTCTTCCTGATGTCCCAGAGCAATTGGCCCAAGCTATGGTCAGGATCAACGGCTATGCCTTGGGCTATAATCACCCAAAGGTGGCCTCTTAATAGTGGGCAGAGGGAAATGGGAAGATGCCCTGTCACAGATGGCTGGACAGCCTCTACACAGATGCCAGACATCCATTCCTGCACATGGGTGAAGGCAGAGTCTGGGCTGGTTCAGTCCAAGATAAAGTTAGCAGATGGAACTATTATGTTGCTTTTGGATCTGCACTCCCCTCTCCAATCCTCTCTTCCCCAGATTCCAGGCTAGAAGATGCTTTCTTGATACTGTCTCTCATCCTTCAGTAAAAAGTATGTGTCTACATTGATAAATCACTTAAATTCCTTGAGAGCAACAGCCATTTCATTTTTGACTTTACATCCCCTAATCGGTCATTTATTGAGCACCTACTACGTACCAGGCACAGACCTAATCCCAGGGATACAAAAAGGCCTTTAAAGAGCTCACAGTTAATGGATTAGTTCCTGGCCTATCAGCCATTCCATCAGCAAGCATCTATTAAGCAGCTGCTCTGCGCCAAGGACTGTGCTGAATTTATGTGCTAAGCATATTATACATATTCAATAGATACTTATTAAATCAGACCATAGCAGAAGTGAACAATTTTCATCTAAATTGTCACTGAGTCATAAGATTGAGAGCTAGGAGACAGTTCAGAGATAACCTGATGCAAACTCATTTATAAATAATAAAATTGACTGAGTCCCAAAGGAGTTAAATATCTTAGGCAGGGATTTGAACCAAGGTACTTTGCCTCCAAATCCAGTATTATTTCCATTGTGCTTCTTCTTCACTACAATGAAGTCATGGGGTAGTTGTCATTGTTGAGTTGTGGCTAACTCTTCATGACGGACTTTTGACAGTTACTGGAGCAATTTGCCATTTCCTTCTCCAACTCATTTTACAGACGAAGAAACAGAAATAAACAGGCTTAAGTGACTTGGCCAGAATCTATAATTAGTATGGGTCTGAAGTCAGATTTGAACGCAGACCTCAGATCCATTACTCTATTCACTGCACCATCCAGCTGCCTCTTCACTCCCTAAGATTGCTTAATTAATAGCCAAACCAAAGGCATCTTTCTTAAAGAAAGTCCACACATGAATGAAAAATGTCATCCTGATAAGGAGATGAAAGCCACATAATAGAGTCAAAATAAAACTTATCAGCCCCAGAGAGAAGTACAGAATTATCTTGCTAGGCTCTGATTTCATGGAAAGCCAAAGGAATAGCCACCCTCTTCAGCCAGAGCCTAAAGGATTCATGTTAATAGTGGAAGAAAAAAAATGCCATAAGCTAAGCCACAAGACCTATATTCTAGCTTTGCTTCTGCTAGGATTTAGCTATGTGTTTTTGAATAAGTCACTAGCTTCGGTTTTCTCATCTCTCAAGTAGGAGATCGTAACAGCTGCCCTATCTTTTGGCCAAATAAGATAACAGATAGAGGAAAAAATTTTCAAAATGGAAAAAGCACTGAAGAATACTGAAAATATTGTTACTTTTAGACATTACTTCCTTTCCTCTCTAACCTCTCAGACTCCCAGAGAGAACATCTCAGGGCCTGACCAATGGGCATGGAGTCTAATGCCTTCCCAATAGATACATGCTTGTCAGTGGTGAAAATCCATGAAACTCCTGGAAATATCCTCAAGAAACTTCTGAGTAGAAATTCTTAGTCTCTTCAAGCTAGTTGGAGACAATGGAAAGAGCATAAAGTTTGGAGTAAAGAGGAACCTGGTTTGTATACTAAATGTGTGTGTGACAGTGGACAAGTCAGTGGACCTCTTTTGAACCTCAATTTCCTCATTTTTAAATGGAAATAATGCCTGCAGTATTTACCTGCTAGGATTTTATTTTAAATAAAATAATCAATCAATAAGCATGTACTAAAAACTAAAGCTGAGTGAAATAAGTAGAATCAACACAACAACAAGAAGATTAAGTGATGATCCACTGTGATGGACTTGGCTTTCTTCAATAGACGTAATTCAAGCCAATTCCAATAGATTTGTAAAGGAGAGAGCCATCCTCATCCAGAGAGAAGACTATGGGGACTGAATATAAATCACAACATGGTATTTTCAACTTCTTGTTGTCGTAATTGTTATTTGCTTGTTTATTTGTTTTTTTTTTCTTTCTCATTTTTTTCCTTTTTGATCTGATTTTTCTTGTACAGCATGATAAATGTGGAAATATGTTTAGGAGAAAAAAAATAAACATGTACTAAGCATTTACTATGTATTAGACACTGTGCTTAAGTAAAATGCTTCAGAAATGTTAAAGGAGTCTATACATTATACATATCTGCTTGTCTATGTGTGGTATCCCTCAGGAGAAGAGAAATTCCTTGAGGACAGAGCTTGCTTTGCTCTTCATTAGAATCTCTACTCCTAACAAAAGTACCTGGCCACTTTCATCATCCTCTATTTCCCTCCCTTTTAACTCACTTTTTCTTCCGCTTTTTTCTCATCTTTACTTTTCCCTTTCCTCCATCTCTGATCATACATAGGTTTTAGTATCTTATCATAAGCCCCTTGGGACAAAAGCACATGATGAATTCAACCCCATGCCTTTTAGGTAGATCATGGTTTAGAGTTAACCCATTCTTGTGGATTTGATTAAAGATAGATTTAGGAACATGGTGACATTGTCCCAGCCTCCTTCTTCTTATGTACACAGAGATTCTTCAGGTCAACAGACTTAGCTTGTTTTGGGAATGTTCCCCAGCAACTTCCATTCATCTCGGTTTACTTGGTTTGCTCGAGGTGACTATACCCAGCTCAGCCTTTATATCATATATCTTGAGACTGAAATGGGCAGAAGTTCATAGGTAGAGCATTAAAAGGGATATTAAAAAGTCATCCAATACAACCCCATTATTTTACAGAGGAGCCAATGGAGGGTTAAAGAAGTTGGGAAACTTGCTTAAAGTAGTACCACTCATGTCTAAATCCAGATTCAAATCCAGATTTTCCTGACCCCAACCCCAGCATCCAATCCACATGTCAAGCTGCCTCTTGGCTGTTATAATCATTATTATTGCTAGCCCAAAGCCCACTTTATCCAGAGGCTTCCACAGTCTCCCTGCTGACCGGCACAGCCCCAGCTCCCGGTATGTGACATGCTTGAGTATCCTTGCCTCCCTCCCTCTTACTCTAGCTGTGGTAAAGGGCAGCAGGAGGGAAAAAGTGAAGCATGTTGATGAGTTTGTCAGTGTGACATCCAGAGTTAAGTGCTCTTATGTCAGAGCTTTGTATAGTAGAGCTTGTTAAGCTTAGCACCAAAGCCTGGAGGAGGAAGGGCATTCACCTGCAGTCACAACTCGAATGAGAAAAAAAAAAATGCCTTTAAGACAAAAACAAGAAATAGCCCTGAAACTTAGAGATGCTTAATTAATTTTAAAGACTTCAAAATCTAGTTGGGACCCCACAAACATAAGGAGACAGCACAATCAGACTTATTTTTAGAAGGGCCTAAACTTTACTAATTGGTCTAAATTCTCCTAGCACCTCATTATTTCCTCCTTTTATCTGACTGAACTTCCAGATTCCATATAGGTCTATCAGCTCTCAGGCTATATTTTTCATTTTCTCTCCTTTGCCTCTTTCTTTTTATATTTGCCTTTTTCTTATTATTTATCTTTTTCTCTCTCCTGTATCTTCCAAACATCATTCTTTCTATCCCATTTACTTTCTTCCTTCATTCTCTCTCCTTTGATTTTTTTCTACCTTCATTTTTTTCTTTCTTCATCTCATTCTTTCTGTTTTACCTTCCTCTCTTTCTTTCTTCTCTTCTTCTCTTCTCCACCACTCTTCTCTCCCCATCCTTTCCTTTCTTCTTCAACTCAACATTTATTAAGTGTTTACTATGTATCAGTCACAGTTGCTATGGAGGCCAGAGACAAAAATCAAAATAGACCCTGACTTCAAGGAGTTAACATTCTCTCTCTTCCCTCCTTCTTCACTCACTCTTTCTTCCTCTTTCCTCTCACCCCTATTTTTCCCTTTCTTCTATTTCTAATTATTAGTAGGTTTTAGTATTTCATAGTAGTAAGCCCCTTGGGGGGAAAAAGGCACATGATAAGTTCAACCCCAATGCCTTCTAGACAAATCATGGATCAGGATTAATCCACTTTCATCGATTTGAGTAAAGATAGATTTGGGAACATGATGACAATGTCCCAGCCTCCCTCTTATTTATGTACACAGAGCTTCTCCATCTCAGCAGACTTAGCTTGTATTGGGAATGTTCCCCAGCAGCTTCTACTTCTCTTGGTCTGCTTGTTTTGCTCCAGGTGACTATGCCCAGCTCAGCCTGCGTATCATGTACCTCGAGGCTGGAATGTACGATGTTCCCATCATTGTCACAGACTCAGGAAACCCGCCTCTGTCCAACATGTCTATCATCAAAGTCAAAGTGTGCCCTTGTGATGAGAATGGAGACTGCACCACCATTGGTGCAGTGGCGGCCGCTGGTCTGGGCACTGGGGCCATCATTGCCATCCTCATATGTATCATCATTCTGCTAAGTGAGTATTGCTTCTATTGACAAGGGGAGGAAGGGGGAAAGGGGCATGCAGGCCCTTGACTCATGTCAGATGTTTGTACCTAAATTTCACTAAGCAGCTTGTATGCACCAGACAAACTGGTTCCCAGATTAGAACCCCTTAGGATATATAAACTGTAGCTAGATAGGTTTTTTGGAAGTATGACATGGGATATTGGCAGAATAGTCTGATACATATATTTTTAAGTCTCACATAAGAACTCACTCACATTAACATAGTTTTGAGGGATCATAGAAATCATCCAAATTCCTGTGTTCTATAGAAGGAATCAAAGCTCAGGGAAACAAAATTATTTTTCCCAGAATCACATAACACTGGAACTAGGACTAAAATCCAGAGCTGAAATTCTTCCCTCTACCACATATAACCTGTGTGATCTTGGGTGAGTTATTTAATCTCTCTGGGCCAGTTTCCTCATTTATAAAATGAAGAAAATGATTGAGATGCCTTGATGATTCCTTTCCTTCCTAAATCTATGACAACACTGTCTCACTAAATTGTCTAGATTGCATATGAGGAGATCAAAACCTGGATAGAAAACAAAATAACTGAAACAAACTATGAAAGGAATGGTAAGGGACTAAATAAATACAAGGTAACACTTAAATATGAGGCTGCCAGCCCACTCTTATTTATTTAGTGTGTACCTCCACATATAGAGAACAGCAACTTTTGCTTTTGTCTTTGTGTGCCCTGTGCCTAGAAGAATGCCTCGGTGCTTAATAAACGTTCATTAATTGATGACTTGATTGATCCATAATAAGTGTATTAGAGAAATACCAAATAAATCACTCCATGATGTCAGAGGTGACAAGAACCAAAGAACATATGATTTTTCTTGCTTTCACTACTAGGGAACGGGAGCTTTTGTAATGATATGCTCATAGACATAGGTAGATCAGGATTGCAGTGGGTAAAAGCAGTGTATGCTATCCAAATTCCTATGTGTGTTGTAGGGATTAGGTTGATGGGAATCATCCATAGAGTATAAAGAGCTGCCCTGGCTCTAGAGGAACCTAGCACTAGAAAATCTGGCTCTTTGGCACAATAAAGCAGTGCCTTTATTAATCTCACATGGAGACAAAGGGTGTCTATATCATGGATAAAAAATCAGACAAGAAGAGAAAGGAGGGGTTATCTCTTTAAGGTCCATTGAGTGGGCTACTCTTACTGGCTTAGTATCCAATCCTGTTGATACAAACATCCTTTGCTGACATATCAAGACTAAGGAATCAATAAAGAAACTGTTTTGTCATCCTAAATTAGCCTCCCTCATAAGGTTATGTCCCTCATGATCCATGAGCTGATGCCCCACAGATACACACACACACACACACACACACACACACACACACACATCATTCCCTTAGAGATATTCTACAGGGGAATTGGGGGGAATTGGAAGAAGCAAATTATATAGACTCCTGGGAGTCCATTTATGGAATCATGGAACATCAGAACTATTAAGAACATTTTAGGCACCTAAGTTGCCTGATAGACTTGAAGTCCACCAAAACTTAGATTCTAACCCTACCCTTACTCATGAACCTGACCCTGAGAAAGGCATGTGATCTCTCTCAATTCCCTCATCTATAAAAGAGAGATAATGATAGCACCTATTTTACATAGTTTCTTTGAATTTCAAATGATATAATAACATTTTGTAAATCTTAAAATGGCATGTAAATAGTAGCCTTTATTATCTTACTGATAAGGTAAATGAAGTCAAGGAAAAGATCTAAAGGTCACTCAGTGAGTTAATGACAAAGCTATAACTTCTTTTCACGCCTAGTTCATCTGTCCTTCCCCCATTTAAAAGCAGGGCTAATGTTGACTCTGTCCACTCAGGGGAAGAACTAACTCACTGTTCTGAAGCATCAGTCAGCCACCTAAGAGCTGCCCAAGAAAACCCAAGAATCCAAATTCGATCTCTATTGAAGCCACGTTCTTATTTTCAGTCATTTTCTTTGAACTTTAGGAATCTGCCTTATTGGGTAGAAAAGGTTCCTTCTCATCTAAAACCCAATGAAGTGGTCACTGGTAACATCCCAACGTTGAACCAAGGCCCATGCATTTAGAATGAACTACTTGAATTCTGAGGGAAGGACAGTTGGACCAAACACATAGTTTCTTGGAAATCAGAACTGAGCAGAGTTATATCTTATTGTGGAAAACAATTGGGAAAACAAGCCAAGGATTAAATGGGGGAGGACGAGGCTGGAGCGGGTACATTATCCTAATGTGCTACAGCATGTGGGTGCCAGGCAGAGCTAATGGCATAAGCTCTGAGATCTCCATTTAAACACACTGGGCCAGGGGATGCGTGAGAAGCAGAGAGATGGAAAACCGTAACTTGGGTTATCTCTAATGGGAGTCCCACTGCTTCTTCCTGCACATTGGGAATGAATATTTACCCCAATGAGTATTTTTTTTCAGCTTCCCAGGTTTCTGTCCCCACTGTGCCAAGCTCTGCTCAAAGTTATAGCGTTATCATTTTTATCTTTGCATTTGCATAAATTTAGTTAATGTTAGTGCTCATGAAAATGCAAAGGGGATCAGAATATGCAGGCAGCAGTCCTTTGGGGCCCTCCAGCGTTCCTTCTTCCTCTATCTCCTCTACCTCCTCCATGAGGGGTCTCTCACTGCTGTCCCCTGCTTTATCTAAGCATGTAGTAATGCACGCATGTATGTGTTTTAGAATAACTAGAAGCCCAGGGTCACTCTAAAGATCTTTGACCCTGACTTCAATTTTGATCACCATTGTGTATGTTTCTGAAGGGGTTAGCCAGATTTGGCTTCCGAAAGGCTCCCAGAGTTTTATCTCATTGGAGGGGAGGGAAAGACAGCTCTCAGGTCTTTCTCCTCACTTATCAATACCTCTTCAAAATATTTGTGATGTTTTAGAAAATTGTAAAAGTTTGTATCAGATATCAAAAACTATGGTAAAAAGAAGAAATTCAGGCTCTAGGGTTTTGGTTTTTTTTTTTTTTATCCATTTTACAAAACTTAACTTCAAGGTACAAGGTAACCTCCTGAACATTCTGTTGACTAAAATTACCTTCGGCTGAAGGGCACTGAATTTAAGAGGTTCCTTCCTCATTTTCAGATGCATTATCCCTCTTTAAAGGCTGGTTTTTATTAGCAAAGCTTATTTTGACATTCATTGTCAGTCTAATTGACTTTTTTATGCTTGAGAGCTGAAAAAGCCACATGAAGGATAAGAAATGTAATTTATGATGAGTGGGTTTGGGGAGGGAGTGATGCCAGTTGGAGGAAGGGAGTGAAGACGAGACGTTTTCACCAATTCTGATACTTTTAAATTACACAGAGCTTGGCAGAGTGACCTGGCACATCAGAATCTTCCTCTGAATGAAGAATGTTTGACCTCTGGCTCAAAATATCTACCATCAGCTTCAAGCCAATAGGGCTGCCAGAGAAGGCTCTGTGTGTGTGTATGTGTGTGAGAGAAAAGAGAGAGAGAAAGAAAAAGAGAGAGAGAGAGAGAGAGAGAGAGAGAGAGAGAGAGAGAGAGAGAGAGAGAGAGAGAGAGACAGAGAGAAATAGAGAGACAGAGACAGAGAAATCAATTCATGATTCAATAGGCATTTACTAAGCACATTCTAGGTTCCAGGCACGATTCTAGGTACCTGGAACACAAATATAACTACTCTTAAGGAATCCACATTCCAGTGGGATTATCTTTGTTTTCACTCTACTTGGTGGGCACACTTCTCATTTGATCAGTTGGTATGGAGCAGAGATTCAGTAATCCACCCAAACTGACAAACCTGATACTCAGATTCATCAGGAATCCATACAGCCTAATCAATAGAATAAAGCCATTCTTCCAAGTAAAATGGGAAATACCAAATGAGAAATATCAAAACAATTGATAAAAGAAGAAATTTTTTCCCCTTCAAAACCCCTCTTAAAGCCTAAGTCCTAAACAATAAAAAATGCCAACCCAGTTAGTATCTTCAGAAAAAGAATATTGGCTTGAAAGCTTTGTCCTGGCTCTGCCATTGACTCTGTGTGACATCAGACAAATCAGTTTAACCCCCTCTGAGCTTCAATTTTTTCATCTTTAAAATGAGGGAAAGGAAAGACATTGAACTAAATGATTTGTAAAGCTCCTTCCAGTAAATACATTATAGTGTCCTGATATTCCTTCATATTTGTTTCTTTCCTTCACTAGTTAGGTTCCCAAAATGTTAGGGACTGGCTAGGAAAATCACAAGTCACAGGAGAAGAGAAGCTCATCCATTTGTTTTGTAAAATTGATGGAAATACTTTTCAAAAATAATTTTTTAAGAAAGAAATGTATAATAAAATGTATCATCTCAGAGTCTTAGATTTAAAAGGGATATGAGAGGCCATCTAGTCAAGCCACTTCATTTTATAGATGAAGAAGCTGGGCTCAGAGAGTTTTAGCAATTTGTACAAGATCACATAGGCAATGCTTGCCATCTGGGGAAGGGGTGGAGAGAGGGACAGGGAAAATTGGAACAGAAGTGAGTGCAAGGGATAATATAAAAAATTACCCTGGCATGGATTCTGTCAATAAAAAGTTATTTTTAAAAAATCACATATGCAACAAGTGATAGAGCCAGAACTTCTAACTTCAAATCCAGAATGGTTTTTTGTCCCCCACCACCACCAACACAAAAAAAAAAAAAAAAAAAGATTTCTAGGTTACTCCACACAGAGTCCAAATGACTTTATAACTAGAGTCATGCTATGTTCCATTCTGTGGGGGAATAAAATACAAGAACAAGACCTATTTGGGCTATTGACATATTAAAAGTCTATCCTGTAAAGAAGTTTTACAGCATCTTCGATGTCAGCTTTCCCACCAGGTGGAGAAAGGGAACATCAGAAACCAGTGTAGCCCTTACAAAACCACCTTTGTACACCAGAAAGGTAGCTTGTTGTGAATGACTCTTAGAAAACAGAAAAGGACTTTAAAAGCACACTAAATATCTCAGAGGTTTTATGTCGGAGAGGAGAGTTATATTCTACTGCTCACAAGCAGATCTCAGCTAAGCATTAAAAAAAAAAAATGCTGAACTCTGAAAACTGCACGGTGAGCAGGATGAGGCAGCAGCCAGTTGGCACTGAGTGCCAGTAATTAGCTGTCCAGTCCTCTTCTAGTCACTTCAGCACCTCCGTGTTGGGCATAAATACCATGGTTCTCAGAACAAAGAGAGAAAATGAGGTAAACTGCAAGCCTCCTGTTCATCTCAGCTTCCAGAAGAAGCAGGGACCGCTTCATTCTCCTGATCTCCTAGTGCAGGGTAAAGAGAGGAAGTGAAAATGAAAGACTGGGCTACAGGACAGGCTACAATGTAGAAGGCTCGATATCATTCTTTCAATAAAATCTTTTATTTTCATATCATCTTCATTTCTGAAAATAGCCTTTCCCCTCCCCCTACCCAGAACCCGATCCCTTATAACAAAGAATTTAAAAAAGAAAGAGGGAGGAAGGGGAAGTAATTTAATAAAATTCATCAGTATCTCATCTGAGCCTGATAGTGTATCATAGAGTCATAGATACAGTCATAGCCACTGAGTCCAACTCTTTATTATACAGGTGAGAAAACTAAAGCAAGGGGAGATTAAACTATTTGCCCAAAGTCACACAGCTAATGTGGGATTCAAGTCTTTCTCTATTATATCTTCAAACTGTCTATGCCAGTGGTTCTCAAAGTATAGTCTAGAGAATCCTGGGGGTCTCTGAAATCCTTTTAGAGGGTCTACAAATTCAAAAATAGTTTTTATTTCCAATATGGTAAATGTCTATAAATATAATCCAGATAAACAAAAGGAGAGATCCTCAATAATTTTTAATAGGATAAAGATACTGAAAACAAAAGTTTGAGAACCACTGATCTATGCAATATTCCTTACCCACAGTCCCCCAATTTGCAAAAAAAAAAAAAAAAAGAAAGAAAATGAGGTGCTATATTTTTTTCCCTTCAACAAAAGCTTCCTGGAGAGCTCATAATCTGAGACACAAGGTCACCCTGTCCTCATCCCTTGGCTTTTGAATGTACTACTTATAAACCATGTGATACTTCAAATACTGATAAGAGATCACACCCATTCTGGATTTCATTCATCCTTTAATCCAAACTTTTATTAAGTGCCTACTGTATACAGAACACTGTTCTAGGCTCTGAGGAATTTGGAAAGTTTAAAGAAGACACCTTTCTGGCCTTTCATTCAATATACATTTAGTAAGCATATACTATATGCAAAGTAAAAGTCAAAAAGGTGCATTATGCAAGATTTATAATTAGGATGGGTTCAAACCCTACTCAGAACATTACCTATGAGACTCTGAGCAAGTCACAAATTTTTCTGTGCTTTAGGCAACTCCCTCAAACTAGGTCTTTTCTCCAAAGCCATAGAAAGAGGGAGAGAGACAAAATCAATAGATCCTTCACAAAGGCCTATGTGAAAGATGGCCTACTGGGTAAAAGAGAAACAAAAAAACAAAGATAAAACAGTTCCAGAAGGGGCTTATATCCTATTCCTACTCTTGTAGTATATAACTACACACAAAGAAGGAAATAATTAGAGTAGATGGTGGAGAAGAATCAGGGAAGGTTTCATGGAGAAAGAGGTAAACCTTGAAGAATGACAACGACCTGAGAGGTAGAAGTATAAATGTCCCTCGGTGAAAGATGGAATGCCAAAGTTGAGGCAAAAGCTAGTTTGGCTGGTCTAGTTTGGCTGGGAGGTAGAGCACCTGAAGAGTGTTCTCGTGAACTAATACTGGAAAAGTTAGTTGGAGCCACGTTGTAAAGAACTCTACATGCAGATTATAGCCAAACAGGAATGAACCACAAACACAGATAATATAATATATGATATCATCAATGCACTAGCAGGCTGCAAAACAAAACTCTATCCAAGGGAGACAGAGCCTTTCCCCTCCCCCTACCCAAAAACCGATGCCTTATAACAAAGAATAAAAAAGAAAGAGGGAGGAAGGGGAAGTAATTCAACAAAATTCATCAGTATCTCATCTGAGCCTGATAGTATATCATAGAGTCATAGATTCTATGAGCTATCAAAAATTTACTATGATCCACACACCCAGAAATCTCTCCCAGCAACTTGTGGACACCTTCTCATTGTGAGTGATCAAATCATTAGACAACAAATCTTTGCAGAGCATCTGCAATGTCCCTAATGGGGATATTTCCTTCTCCAGAATGTTCCCATTTTGCAGATGAGGAATTGAGGCAAATAGGGGTTAAATTACTTGTTCAGGGTCTAAGAGTCTAAGACTGGATTTAAACTTAGATCTTCCTAACTCCAGCTCCAGTGTTCTATCTACTGTACCACTTAGTTGCCCAATTCAGGATAGGAAACACTACTAATAACTGGGGGAAGGGAAATCTTCTTGCAGAATACAGCTCTAGAGTTGACTTTAAAAAGGAGCTAGGGGTTTCAAGAAAGAATATTCCAGGCATAAGTATACAAAGACACAGAGGAAAGAGGAGAGATGAACATTATATACAGGAAGCAATTAGTTGAACTATAATACAAAGTGTGTAACGGAGAAGTAATTAGCCTAGTGGGAAAAGAAAGTTGGAACTAAATTGTGAAGGGCTATAAGTATCAAATAAATGGATTTTATCTCTAGAGCTAATAGGGAGTCACTGAAGCTTCCTGAGCAGAAGAGTGATATTCCAGTTTTGTGCTTTAGGAATATCATATTGGTAGCAATATGGAATATGAAATAGATGTAGCAGTGACTAGAGATTGGAGAAATTAGGAGGCTAATGAAATCAATAGTCTAGTCAATGAAGGTCTGAAATAATGTGGTTAATGTGAGAATGGAGAAAAGAGAAAGCATACAAAAGATATTATATAGGTATAATTGATAAGACTTGAACACTGGATATAAGTTGTGAGACAGAATGAAAAATTAAGAATGACTCCTACTTTACAAACCTGGGTGAATGGAAGGATGGTGATGCTCTTGATAGGGATAAATTGAATGATATACACAGGGACAGAGACAGAGGTAGAATGAGTAATAGTCTAGAAAAAAAGAAGACAAAGCCTGAGGCAGGGGAGAGGGGAAGAAAGGAAGAAGGAAGGAAGGAAGGAAGAAAAACTAAAGAAACTGAGAAAGAAGGAAGAGGGAGACACAAGAAAACAGAGTAGGAAATGTAGCTAAGGTGCTAATACCTTTAAAAGCAAAAAAGCCTGTAGGTCTTGGTATCAAATTCCCAGTTCTATTATTTACTATTAATATGATCTTTAAAAAAAAATGCATTGGACTGAATGATCTCTACAATCTCTTCCAAGTGTAGATTTCTGACTTTCTATTCTATTTGCTCACCCAGACCAGAAATTTTTAAACATCTAGTACTGATGCTGCTTACAATGAGATTAAATTCTAACTCTAATACAAACATTGCTTTAATAAAATTGGACCCAAAGACTAGAGGTATTTTTTTTCTTCTGATGCTGATGGCCAACAAGAAGCTGCAGCCCATTTTCCCCTCAAGATTTGACCTCTTCATCAAGGAAGTACAAGATATCAACAGTCTATTATAGGTATTTCTTGTGTAATACCTTAGGCATCTCTCTTTTGCACTGAATACCAAGAAAAGATATCCTTCTTGTCCAGTTTCTTCATTTTAAAGAGAAGGAAACCAAGGCCAGCTAAGTAACTGTCCACAATTATATAGCTAGTAAGTAGCAGAACTGGAAATAGAATTCAGGTCTCTGACTCCAAATTCAGCTCTCCTTTTTTACACACATAAGGGATTTGAGCTGAAAGGAGAAGGAAGGAATGCACAGACAAAAGCAAGGAGATAGGAATTAAAGGAATTTTTTTTAAAAACCCAATATTGCCTTTTGCAAACAAAGTTCTCACATACTTGTTGGGTCTCATTGTAGCTATGGTTCTGCTGTTTGTGGTATGGATGAAACGCCGGGAGAAGGAGCGGCATACCAAGCAGCTTCTCATTGATCCTGAGGATGACGTCAGAGACAATATCCTGAAATATGATGAGGAAGGTGGGGGTGAAGAAGACCAGGTGAGAGGATCCAGGCTCACTCTCAAGTCTCTCTCCTTGTTATTCCATCCCTTTGGACTGCTCAGTGTTCAAAAAGAGGCTAAGGCTACAAAAGATCAAATGGCATTTGAGAAAAAAATCTCCATCACTAGAATACTTTGCACTCACCTGTCAAAATGCTAATCATCCTTTGGAGTCCTATTTCCTTCAAGAAAATGCTAACTCTCTCCTCTCTCTTCATTCAATTCAATAAACATTATGGAAAGAGCATTGACTCCGTCACAGTCAGAGAATCTGGGTTCATATCTCTGACATTTACTTTCTATGTGATCCTGGGCAAGTCCCCTTGAGGCCCTGGAATTCTTTTTCCTTCATTGAAAAAATGGAGTATTTGGATTTGCTTTGGAGGAAAAGAAAAACATGGTCCCTAAGTTTCTCACACTCTGAGAAGCTATATTCTTAATTAATGTTTCCTTTTGGCCCCTCTCTATCTCTGCCATGCTCAGTAGTTAAGCTGACAGCACTAACTCACTGTGTGTTCTTCTAATCAAATTATTTCCCTTCTTTGGGTAACAGTTTCCTCATCTGTAAAAAGAGTGTGATAATCGCTGCTCTTCTCCCTTCCAGGATTGTCACCCTTTTTCATTGATGGCAGTAAGATAGTATAGTAGACAGATTACCTCACTTGGAATCAGAAAAACCTGAGGTCAAACACTACCTGTGTGACTCCCAACAAAGTCACTTGATCTCTTTCTGCCTCAATTTCCTCAACTGTAAAATGGGTATAATCATAGCAGCTACCACACAGAATAGTTGAGAATATTAAAAGAGAACATATATGAAGCTTTTCTGTAAATCTTAAAATACTATATATGTGATCATTGTTATTATGATCATTATTATTATTATTATTAATATACCAAATATTGAAATGGTATTATATAAGCTGAAGTTTTACCTATATGTGTGTGTATATATATATGTGTGTGTGTGTGTATGTATATGTGTGTGTATATACATATACATACACACACACATATTTGTATGTATATGTCAGAGATTGTCATTACTCTTTCCCAAGACAGGGGGTTATGGTTCAGAATAGCTAAGGAAGGAAGGAAGCTTCAGGCCTTTTTTTCAAAGGTGAGAGAAAACACTAATGATCCGAACCTCTGAGGACAGATTTGGCTATAGGGAGGGCACTCCAGGCCTACTGAAATCATTACCCACCTTAGTGACCTCCTATCTATGGCTACTATCACAGTATCTCTTGCCTTGAAATAGTGAAATATAGCTCCCTTAACAGCTTCTAATAAGCTTTAATTTCTCTCTCTGGTTCTCATTTGTAAATGTCTAAATGTGTTTGGGGATTTTATTCCTTCCATTCATCTTTCTTTTCTTTTGCAAAGCTGTAGTAGCCAAGATCTATTTCATAATTGAGCTTCAAGCGAAAGACAGCTTAGTTTAGTTAAGGCCTCCACAGGGGCAGCTTCTTTTCCTCCCTCACTTGAAATACTCTTATACTTTGAAGATTAGGGTGAAATATCTGCCAGCTCACCCAAAGTATCCTGTTTCATTGCTGAAGAATGGAAGAAATCATTTTGTTCTAACTAATGGTTAGAAAATACTCCCTACATCGTGAGCCAACAATGACCTCCTTGTAATTTCTCCTGGCTCTGATTCTGCCCCACAGGATCACTCCAGAATACTGGTAATTTTTCTTCCATGTTTAGCTCTTCACACATTTGATGACATTGATCCTATTTGAATCCTCAACCACATGTCTGCAACTAAATGAGAAGGGGGTGGGAATAATTAGCATCTTTCCTCTTTCAAATGAATTATCCTGGGTTGATTCTTTGTATCAGGAAAATCATCATTCACAACACCTTATACCTCTCCCTACAAGTATTTTTCCTGACCTGATTCTATGCATAAACAGTACAGTGCTAACAACTATTTTCCCTCAGTTCAGCTGACTCCTTCCCAGGTTTTCAGGACTGGTTAATTTTAAGGATGCCTGCCTTTTATTTTGATGCCATTGTCTTTAGTCTTTTGATTATACCACCTTTCAAACCATCCTCTCAATCTCATCATATTCGCTGTGTATTAAGTGGAACTCTAATGTCCCTAAGTTTTCTTTTTTCAAACTAAGTATTAAATTTGTGATTTGAAGTTTTAGATACTTTGATTTTTAATTCAGCATTATTGGCTCAGAGAAGGAAAGGCTAATATAGACGAATGAGCAGGTTTGCTTAGTTTCAAGCTCTGGAATCAAGTGAGATCTCCATTTGAAACCTGTTTCCAACATTTGCTAGCTATGTGACCATAAGTCATTTAACCACTTAATAAATTATTAAATTGGTAAATTATTATAGTAAATAGTTAACTATTATAACTATAATATATAATAATTCTAGTAATAATAATTATTATATATAATATAATAATAATTATAGTAAATTATTAAAGACTGTATAGATTAGAAGTATTACCATTATAATTGTTATTATTTAATAACAAAATCCTCCCTAGTAACTCTGCACATCTTTTCTTATTTTAGGATTATGATCTAAGCCAACTTCAACAACCAGAGACAATGGATCATGTATTAAACAAAGCACCAGGTGTAAGGCGGGTGGATGAGAGGCCAGTGGGGGCTGAGCCCCAGTACCCCATCCGGCCAGTTGTCCCCCACCCAGGAGATATTGGTGACTTCATCAATGAGGTGAGCATTTCCTGAAACTCTGAAAGGGGGTGAACTAACAGGATAGAATGACAGTTAGACATAGACATGGAACCTGGTGGTATACAGCTGTAAAGACAAAATTTGCCCAGACTCCTTGAAAGAAAATACTATAGATATATCAAATGCCAAAGCCAAGCATGATTCCAAAATGCAATTCTGGACTTCATGTTGCAGATGCCAACTTGCATCTGGAGACACTCTGGATTGAATTGCCTCAAAGCTTCCATTGACCATGATTCTTAGAGATTTGGCTCCTAGCCCAGAGAGTCCTTCTTGTTTTCCTTGTCAAAACAAATGAATGTGCTTCCTTTGAGATGAAAAAGTTAAGAAGTTGGCCTTGGCATTAAAATAAGAGGGCCTGCTATACCTGTAGACAGAAGGGAGTATCTCCTGAATGGTACTTCTTAGAGAGGTGAGGAAGGAACAAATATTTATTAAGAAACCTACTATGTACTAAGCACTTTACAATATAATCTCATTTGATCCTCACAAAAAAACCTTCAGGGTAGATAGATGCTTTTATTGTCTATTTGTTAAAAATGGAGAAACCAATTCTGGAGGATACTGAGTGATTTTCCTAGGATCTAACAGCAAATGCCTGAAGTTAAATTTGAACTCTTGTCTTCCTGACTCTAGGCCCAGTACTCTTATCCACCTCAGTACCTAGCTGCTTTTGGTTTTGTTTTTCCACTTAGTCATATTTTATTTTTTCCAAATACATGTAAAATTAACTTTCAACATTCATTTTTGTAACCTTTTGAATTCCAGCAATACATTATAAGTTACATATGTACAATAATTTTAAATATATTTCCATATTAGTCATGTTGGGGAAGAAAAATCAAAAGAAAAGGGGAAAACCACAAGAAAAAAGGAAAAAAAAAGGTGAAAATAGTTTGCTTCAATCTGTATTCAGTCTCCATAGTTCACCTTCTGGATATGCTTGGCATTTTCCATCTCAAGTCTAATGGAATTGCCTCGAATCACTTTATTGTTGAAAAGAGCCAAATCCATCACAGTTGCTCATCACATGACTTTTTTTTTTTTACTATGTATGATGTATTCATAGTTCTGCTCATTTCACTCAGCATCAATATATGTAGGTTTTTCCAGGTTTTTCTGAAATCAGTCTGTTCCTCCTTTCTTATAGGATAACAGTATTGCATTACATTCAAATATCACAATTTATTCACCCATTACCCAGTTGATGACCATACCCTCAATTTCTAAATCCTTGCCACCACAAAAAAAGAGCTGCCACAGATATTTTTGCATATGTAGGTCCTTTTCCCTCCACTTAGCTGCCTTTAGAGGAGATCTAAAAGGCCTCCTAACTAAAAACTTCATCCTGATTGACTTTGCCCTGACACCTGGATTCTACCATTAGACATTCCATTGGCCATCACTTTGGGATTGATTACTTTTATCAATTTGGGATTGATTGCCAGACTAGTAATCCAGAATCTATTCCTATTTTCCTATCACTATCACCTAAATACTAGGAGGTAATAAATAAACTGCCAATAGGGAAATCTGCAGTACCTAGAGTACATAATCTCACAGTTCAAACATATAACTAGACTTTCCATTAGAGTGGCCAAATGAGTAGAAAAAATATGGAGCATATTTTTTATCAGTCACTTATGCTTTTCCTATTTAATAAATAATATTTAAAAATAAGTAATTATAATACTTTAATAATCATGGTACATAAAAATACACTTAAAAGAAGGCTTTATAGAAATGTAGGAGTATCAGAACCCTCTGGCACAATTAGGTATCACATTTGCTAGTTGGCTGGTACCTCATTTTTATCCCAGATTTAAGTGGAAAGTCTTTTAATTTACCGCAATTTTTTTTTATCAGAGTCAAAAGTTTCTCTTAGAAAGAAAACTTATGACTGCTTACAATTTAGACACTATTCCCACCCCACAGTAGAAAGTAAGTTACATGAGAGAGTAGGAACTGTTATGCTTTTTTCCTTGGTAACCCTAGAGCCCAGTTCATATAATTGGGGCTTAACAATGATGTGTTTTTCAGTTGAATTGAAGCTAATAGTTCAGTTGTAGTCCAAACAAAAGTGAAGTGTACAATGTGATGCTTCTCCTTCTTTAAAAGTCAGAAAGAGAAATATATACCCAGATATACTACACATACATAAATATATACGTATCATATATTCATACATGTGTCTATACATCAGTAAAACAGCATCTTATGATTTTTCCATCTATTGGTTGTTCAGGCAGGTAATTTCTAAGCATAATAAAATTCTCCTAATGATAATAATGCTTGTTGTTCAACCAGGTTTCTTTTTTATTTTCAAAACACATGCATGGATAATTTTTCAATATTAACCCTTACAAAATTTCGTGTTCCAATTTCCCTCCCTTCCCCCATCCCCTCCCCTAGATTGCAAGTAATCCAATATATGTTAAACATGGTAGAAATATGTTAAATCCAATATATGCATACATATTTATACAATTATCTTGCTACACAAGAAAAATCAAATCAATAACATATATTTTAACATGTATTGGAATACCAGCCATTTAGGGGAGGTGGGGAGGGGAAAGAGAGGAAAATTTAGAACAAAAGATTTTGCAAAGGTCAATACTGAAAAATTATCCATGCATATGTTTTCTAAATAAAAAGCTATAATAAAAAAAGAAAGAAAAACCAAATCAAACAGGAAAAAAAAATGAAAAAGAAAATAAAATGCAAGCAAACAACAACAAAAAGAGTGAAAATGCTATGTTGTAAATCACTCTCAATTCCCACAGTCCTCTCTCTGGGTGTAGATGGCTCTCTTCATCACAAGATCGCTTAACCAGGTTTCTAGAGACAAAAACAAAAAAGGTCTTTTTTTTTTAAACATCACAAATTCTCCATGGTTTTTATTTGAGCTGTGACAAAATTAGATTCTTTTAAAATGGTAAAATCACAAAATGGCAAGGCAAGAAGGGACTTCCTAACACAGAATGTTGGGTTTGGAATTGATTGATTGATGAAACATCTTTTAAATGCTTTCCTTCTGCTAAACATTGTCCTAAATGATGTGGATACTAATGGAAAATTCAGCTCCAGCTCTCAAGGAGCTCATATTCTAATTCAAAGAGATGACACATATGAGAGGTTTCAGCTATAGAGTAAGATTCAGGGGACCTATTGTTGATGACTCCTATTCATTAAAGTGGTGTGATCCTACAATTGTTGGAAAGGGCATAGTAGACCAAAGGGTCAGAGTGTTTTGATTGACCTCAGTTCCCTCCCCACTCCCTTCCAAAGGGACACAGATAGCAGGAAAGAGCAATGAGGATCACATAAAGGTTGAAGGACAGCAGAAATCCCAACAGAATTTTTATAGGAAAAAGTCTGAGGCAGGGGAAAAGGTTCTTCATGGACTTGCTTGCTCTAGGTCCTCTGGTGTCTAATTGGATGGGGGCAAGAAGTAGACTAGGGGTTAGATATCTTTCTATGGCTTGTAACTTCCACATCCTCCTGTGTCCTGTAGAATCATTGGAAGGGACTTTAGAACATCGACTATATAATAGGAGGTGTAGAAGGCAACTTAGAGTTTGTATAATTCAACAGAAGAAGCTGAAACCCAGAGTGCCTTGCCCCAGGTCACACAGCTAGTAGCATACTATAACTTCCTGACCTCCACTCAAGGGAGTGGATTTAGCTTTGGAAAAACACACATATATTTGAAAAGAACATGGCCTTTCCATAGAACTCTAAACTGATTTCTTCCCTTGGTGACTGGAGGTTGAGGACCTTGCACTGAGAGTATAGTCAGGTGAAAGTCATTAGCCCTGTGCTACTTGATAAGGCAACAGAAAATGCAGAAAGTGTTATCATCACTCTTCTAATTCCCTGTCTCTGTAAAAGGAGGTGAAACATGACTCCTAATTTGAGACAGTCCCATCTTCTCTCTTCTGCCCCAGAATGTGTGAGAAATTGTTTTTAGCAAATGTAATTTATATTTAAATGTGTGTAGCACAAACTAGTTACATCCTTCCTTCTGGAGTGAGGATAAAGGGCCTTGAAAAACCATTTGGAAACTGCAAATTCGTGAAATGTGTGCACATTGTCCTCGGCTTTGGTGGGGAAAGTAGAAAATGTGGTTCTTGAAGGTTAATTAAATGGTTTTTCATCCTTTAAAAGACCAAATGATGCTATATCTAGCCAAGATGGTACTCCTACAGGACAAAGTTACCTTGTATAGATCTTTTTTTTTTTTGCAAGTGGGCAAACTGAGGCAAAGAATGGAGCAACTGTGGTAGAGATTCCATATCAGTGGGAAGATTGGGCCCCAGGTCTCCACATGTGCTCTGAGCAGTTTGGAGGTAACAGGGATGGTCCTTTCTGATCTTTGGATAACATGTCGCTAGAGCAGTTCTGCAGAAAGAAAACTACTTGAGGATTAAACTGTGGAAACTATCTATACAGTGCCTGCTGTAAACTTATCAGATTATAGAATAATAAAGACATGCAGAATAGCCACCCCTCCTACATATCCTTAACTGTTGTGTGTGCTAATGTCTTTCTGAAATTCCCCTTGTATCTTCTTAAATATTTTCATCCCCTATAATTACCTTAAGCAGAGTCATATCATAAAATCTTAAAATCCGAAGAGGCTTAGAAATACGTGGTCCAACCCTTTCATTTTACAGGTAAAGAAGTGGTCCAGAGGAGCTTTTGAATAGCTTCGGGGACCACTCAGGCAATGCCCTCCTCCAATGGCATCCTACCCATTGCCCCCGCCCCCACCATTGAAGTTCCCATTGTCTCCTTAACACCATGTCTTTTGTGAATCCAGGGGTTGCGAGCCGCGGATAATGACCCTACAGCACCACCCTATGATTCCCTGCTGGTCTTTGACTACGAAGGAAGTGGTTCCACAGCCGGCTCTGTCAGTTCTCTGAACTCTTCCAGCTCTGGGGACCAAGATTACGACTATCTCAACGACTGGGGACCCAGGTTCAAGAAACTTGCGGACATGTATGGAGGGGGAGATGAAGATTAACTGACCTCATATTCTCAGAACAAAATCGAAAAAAAAAAAAAATGAACGGACAGCAGAGAAGCAAGAGCTGTACAAAAGTGGCAGCTTTTTTAATTACTCCCCCCTGCTGACTGTATTATTTTAGTGGTGAGTTAGGAGTTACTTTTTTTTTTTTCCCAGAACATTGAGCTGTCTAGCATGAACACTTGTTGTCTCTGCTCCATTTTTTTTTAAGTGTCAGCAGGGTTTATGGCTCATTACAATATCCGCTTTATGACTAAGGAGAGTGAAAGGCACTCTGTCTTAACTTGAATTTCTTAGAACAGAAGTACTGTTTTTAAAAAAAAAAAATTGAAAGTGCCTTTTGGTACATGTATCAGATTCCCTCGATCTCAGGAGCGATTAAAAACAAACAAAAGTTTCAACCATCATGAGCAGCACTCTCTCTGACCCCAAGCTAGTTCTGGCTCTGAAGGAATAATGAAAGAACCATGGAGATTGTTTCTGGTTTTTGTTTTTGGGTGGTCTTTTTTTTTTCATTATTTTTAAAGAAAAATAAATAAATAAAAGTGGATGACTTGTTTCACAAAACAAAAAATAGAAACACAAAACATATTTTGAGTGAAAATCCAAATAGCCATTCTTGATACTCTGTGGGTGGTGGTTTAGTCATTCTTGCTGTTTGTAGCTCGGTGTTAAAAAGATGCACTTATCACCTGGTGTCCTTCCTCCACTGGCCACATAACTGAGATAGCCGCATAAAATAGCCAGGTTGATTAGTCTTGGGCTATAGGCTCCTCTGGAAAGTCTCCACTGGGTCTGGTGAAAACTCCCTACACATATAAACCACCAAAAGACCAAAGAGCATCTCTTTGTGTCTTGCCCTCCACAGGTTTCTGACTGCCCCCAGGATACTGAGTGAGTCCTTTAACTAAATCCTAGCCAAGCTACATGTTGCTGCCTGGCATCATCACTGATGTATCGCCATTCCCAAGGACAGAAACTGCTTTTTTATCACTTTGACATTTCACAAGGATCCTGCCAGCCACCTCCCCACTCAGTGTTAAAGATGGAGTCTGGCTTCATTAGCCCATTGCCCTCATCTCTATCTCCCTTGTCTAGTAAAGTCTTCATGTCCCAAGCACCAACAGTCGAAGTCAGACAGCAACACGTAAACCAGTTAGTGGGTGGCCCCACTAGCCAGTGGGGGCTTGACACTGCTCACACTAATCAAGTCCACGGGGGAAAGCGGCAACCGGGTATGAAAGCATGCTCAGTCTGTAGCGAGTGGTCCTGGCTGTGCTCCAACAACACCAACTTAACAAAAGGTTTTGTAACATCCAGAGAATTGAACATCAGAATTAGAGATAGTTCTAACTACCTAGTGTGGTCATTTTGAACCAATAAGAAATAGCTATTAGATTTAAAAACAGCATTTTGCCCCTTTACTGATTTGGACTTGTAGGTTTCCTTCTAACGTCTGTGAGATGATTTTACCTGCATGGATATGTGATATGAACAATGTTTCTTGGGTTAGAAGCCACCTAAGTCCCGTGCTATGAGTCCCTGGGTATACAGTGTATTTTTTTATATTCTGCAACTGAGTTTGGAGTGAATATGGTAAAAGTGTCAAAGTGTTTAGCTCTCTTTTCCTTTTGATTCCAAGTTTATATATGGTGTCAGAAAATGATTATCTGCGGATGATGACTTTTTCCATAATGAGAATGCTTTTGAATGCTCAATTAAAGGAGGGAGAGAGGCAGAGATCCCTCTCATGGCAAAGGGTCCCATTAAGGAAAGCATACTGGGATGCTATAGCTTACAAATAATGAACATGCTCTTTGTGCATTTCCCATTTTACCAGAGTCTGTACTCCATAAGATGCAACTTCTGTGAACAAAAGAGTGCTCGGAACATGTGCCATCTGGACTCCAGAGGGGACAGAAGGAATGCAAACTATGTACTCTTTCCATCTCCCAGTTGCAATCCAGTGTGTTTTCCTCACTCACCACTTGATTGATGAGGAAAAAGAAGCTTAAAGGGGGCTTCCTGAGAAATGACATCATGTTAGACAAGAACTCAGGAAATGCCCCCAAAAGACTGGTGGCTTGGCAGGAAGACATCCCTCGAGTGCACCATGGTAGTTTAGGGGGTAACCTGCACTTGGTAGGAAACCCACAGTCCCCATTCACATCATCCTCCCCATCCCTTTCCAACACAGAAACCTCTACACCCACCCTAAGGTGCCTCTTACTTGGATACTCTAAGTATTCCAGTGGCTCTTCCCTGCCCCCATCATTTCTTGGAAAAAGGAGTGATGGGCTAATTTTTTCAGCCTATGGCCCATTTCCCTGTGCTTTCCCCATTCCTTTAAGGTACATATGTAACAAAGAGTAGAGTGTCTCCCAATTTAAAGTCAAGAGTTGTGCCTCACTTTCACCACCCCCATCCCCACTGGCTCTACCTAAGTGCACTGATTGAAGTATGGATCAGTCATTAAGGCCCAAATAGTGTTTCTATCTCTTCTTGTACTTCCTAGAGTACTTCAGAGGAAAGGGAATGGGAAAGGTAGGTATGTGGAGGTAGGGGATTCTTTCTCAAATAGCTGAGGTTCAGAGTCCTCCTCTAGTCTATTTTTTCCCACTATGCAGGCAGCCAGGTCCCCAAGGAGATGTACTCACTGAAGCCAAGGGGGAGGGTGGGTAAGGCAGATGGTAGGAATTGCTTCTCAATGTAAGCTATTCCCATCCCACCCCACCCCAGTCCCAAGCCATGCTATGCAAACCACTCGGGGTCAGTTAGCCAATGAGAATTGTCTGAAATGTTCATGGGGATGGGGTAGCAAAACAGGGAGGGGGGTGGGGTTCTAATGGAATTGTTGATGGGGTTAGGGTTGGTGGATTGTGAGTTGAGTAGTGGTTGTCATTTTTTTATGTTCTCCTTTTGGGTAAAAGTTTTTAACCTGAGGACTGTGAATTATTTTCAAATGTGAATATGATTTGTTAACTAAAGCAGGTATAAATGTTTTTCCCTGAACTTCCAAGAATACTAGTTCTCAAGTCTAGCTCTGGGTTCCCTCCTCTCTCTTTCTCTCTCTCTCTCTCTCTCTCTCTCTCTCTCTCTCTCTCTCTCTCTCTCTCTCTCACACACACACACACACACACACACACACACACACACACACGCACACACACAATTTTAACCTTTTTGTGTCAGGGACTCCTTTGCCAATCTGATTAAGACTATGGACCCTTTCTTAGAGTAACATTTTTAAATGCACAAAATAAAGCATCATTTGTTTCCTATGTAATCCTGTGTAAAACACAGAGAATTATAAGGAAAACTAATTATACTAAAGTACAGCTATCAAATTTTTAAAAATACTCAGACCCTCTGAAATCTATTCACAAATCACACTTCAAGAATCTTGCTCTAGAGGGATGCCCCTGAATTAGGAACATCTTACTGAGATGAGGAGAGGGGGGGAGGGTGGTAAATGCACCTCTGAAGCTCTGCTCTATGGCAAAAGGAATGATGTTGCCAAGACCCACTTACATCCCCTATTGTTACAAGTGGCACCTGTACCAGGGTGGAAGAATAGGAAAGTGGCTTAGCCCCTGAAACCATTGTTGACTATGGTCAACAATATCCCTTTCACTAACTTTTTATCTTGCAGTGTTAGGTAAGAGGGACATAAGGAGGTGGTGAGAAAGTCCTTTTCCTGCATTTATTCCTCTGAGCTTGCCTTTTTTTTCTCTTTGCTTCTCTGCCAATGGGCACCAGAGCATCTCTGTTGTCCACTCACTAAGAAGGCAGAGGGTATAGGAATGCAGGACGGCAAAGATTCCTTCTCAATGCCTGAAAGATTAGCCTGCCCCAAGTTCACTAGGTCCCCTATCTCCTCCCAGAGCAATCTTCAAGCCCCGGCTTAGGCTAGTGGATTAGCATTAACCAATAGTACAATCAATGTCAAAAGTCTGTGGTTAGTAGCTTGTAAATAGAAAGTTTCAGTGAAAATGTGAGACTGAAACCCAGGAGCCCCTCCATAGCAAGCCAGAAGCAACTGGCATTGACATGGCAGGATGTGGGCTCAAGATTTAGTTGGGGGAAGGGAGGGAAGTTTGTTCTGTAATGAGCAGAATGGTTTAGCACCAACCAGGGTTGGGTAGAAAACAGAATAGGGACATTGCTTCTGTTGGCCCTCCCTATACATTTGTCTACAAAACTGTCTCCTCTTTGTAATGTCTTTCAGCACATCCAAAGTGTGGGGGAAATGTAAAATTAAAAAAAAAAAAAAAGCCAGGCTTCTGCCCCTCGGAAATGCCTCCATTTCCATGAGGGGAAAGCCTTGCCTGACACTCTCAATCAGAAAATAGGACTGGACAACTCAACTTGCTTTCGTCAAGGCAAAAAGACAAAAAAAAAACTCAATTTCTGACAAATTCGAAGGGAAAAAAAAAAGATCTCGAGTACCCAGAATACCGCCTAAAACTGCTCACTGCAAATGTATATGTATATAATGTAGGTACTGCTCGATGCTACAAATCAAGTTGGAGAAAAGCAACACCTATGTACAGAAACAGAACGCTTCTTCCTTTTCCTTTCTCTCCTTTTTCTTTCCATTCGAATTCTTTTTTTTTTCTTTTGCATGTTTCTTTTGACAATGGACAAAATGTGTAGCAGCCTGCATGATGGTGGTTGTTTTTGGGCAAGGCGACTGGTGTACGATGCATTCACACTGTAGCGCCAAGCATTGCGCAGTTCAACAAAAGGTCCAACTTTTTTTGTAATCGTCAACAGCACAACTCTTTTGTATTGTTGTTTGTACCATTTTGTACCAAAAAAAAAAAAAAAAAGAGGAAAAAAAAGGGAAGAGAGTCAATGTTTTCAATGTGTTTTTAGTGCCACTGCGATCTTGGTTCAAAACTAAGTGACAGCTTTGCGGATTTCTTGTGTATGGGAGCAGAGCTGGGTCGTTGGCGCGTTGCTCCAGTATAATAAATAAAGTCCCCCTTTTAAAAAGTCTGTCTTGGCTTTTTTTTTCTCATTCTCCTTCTTCCTCTCCATTTCTCCCTCCTTCTCTCTCTCTCTGTCTCTCTCTGTTCTCTCTTTCTCTCTCTCTCTGTTCTCTCTTTCTCTCTCTCTCTTTCTCTCTCTCTCTCTGTCTCTCTCTCTCTCTGTCTCTTTGTGTGTGTGTGTCCCTCTCTCTTTTTCTCCCTTTCTCTCTGTTTCTATCTCTCTCTTTTTCTCTGTCTGTCTCTGTTTCTAACTCTCTCTCTCTTTTTCTATGTCTCTCTGTTTCTAACTCTCTTTCTCTTTTTCTCTCTGTCTCTCACTATCTCTGTCTTTGTTTCTGTGTGTGTCTGTGTGTGTCTGTTTGCCTTTATCTCTCTGTCTCTTTTTCTCTCTTCTCTCTGTCTCTCTTTTTCTCTCTTCTCTCTCTCTTTCTCTATCTCTCTCCCGCCACACACACACCTCTCTCTCTTTTTCATCTATTCACTTTGATAATGAATGAAGAAACTACAGATTTCAGTAAAACTGCTCTCAAAGCAAAGCCATTAACCAGAACAGTACCCAAGCCCCCAGGACCTCAAGGGACCTGAGATGATTGGTACTTCTAATTGCCCCAAACCTAGCAAACTCACTCTCAACATTCCTGATGGCACTTTCCTGTTCTCCAAAGTTTCATTCATTCATTCAACAAACTTTTATTAAGTAATTATTACATTAAGAGCATACTACAAGACTAAATTAATCAATCAATTAATAAGCCTTCATTAAGCACTTAATGTGTACTATGCACTGGGGATATAGAGAAGAAGCAAAAACATGTCTCAAAGAGCATGGAAATACATAGTGCTGTGTAAGATACATATGGAATGATAAAAAGGTAACCATAAGAGAAAGATGGTAGCATTTCAGCTGAGTTATAAAGAAAACCAGAAATTATAAGAGGCTGCAGTAAGGAGCAAGAGTTCCAAGCATGGAGAAAAACCAATGCATACACAAAGTGACAGGAGGTAACATCATACAATAAGCAGCCCACTATGACTGGAGCAGAGAATAAATAGAAGGAGTAATATGTAAGGATGAAGAGTTGTAAATGCCAGTTTAAGTTAGACAAGATCTCTAACATCACCAAGTATACAGTCTAATTATAGGGAAAGAAACAGATAATTATAATATAATCCATTTTAGGGAGGTATAGAATAATGTGTTAAGTCAGATTTAGCAAGACATCACCCTGCAATGTCATTGGTCCTCCTCTTCAAAATGAAGGAAAAACAACATTAGACTGAAGAGACAAGGTTGTTAGCCCAGGAGCAGGGAGAAAATTAAGAACTACTGTAAGGAGCCATTTTAGTTGGGTTTAAAAAGGATGTAAGAATTGAACAGGCAAGCAGGAAAAAGGAGAATATTCTAAGCCTAAGGATTTAAGCAAAGAGAGAGGCAAAAAGTTTAGTTGAAATGTAAACCTCCTGGAGAGTACTGTATGAAATAAGGCTAGAAAAGTAATATTGAAGCAGATTGTAGAGAGCCTTGAATGCCAGGCAAAGGAGTTTGAGATTTAGTCAACAAGAGGCCACTGAATATTGAGAGACTTTATAATCATGATACTTCTTCACATGTAAGATGTATTATATTGCAATGCCAAGCTTTGCACTGTTCAATAAAGATCCATTTTTTTTGTAATTCTCAATAGCACAATTCTTTCACTGAGTTGGGGGTAGGAAGAGAGTAGAGAGAGAAGGGGCTTAGAATCTCTCGATAGTTACCTAGGTCTGTGGAATATTATTCAATGCAGGGTTTCAAATTTAATAAGTTTTCCTTGGGGCAGCTAAGTGGACAAAGCACCAGCCCTGAAGTCAGGAGGACCCAAGTTCAAATCTGGCCTCAGACACTTAACACTTCCTAGCTGGGTGACCCTGGGAAAGTCACTGAACCCCAATTTCTTCAGGGAAAAAAAGTTATGCTTGCTGAACACGGCTGTTCTCAATCCATTCTCCACTCAGCTGCCAAACTCATTTTTCTAACCCTAACCCTGGCCATGATACACCTCTGCTCAAAGAGCTCCAGGGGCTCCCTATTACCTCCAGGACCAAATATCTACTACTTAGTGTGGCTTTCAAAGTTCTTCATAACATGACCCCGTCTTTCCTTTCCAGTCTTCTCACACTGTTCTTTCTCTATATTTTAGAAACACTGGTCTATTTGTAGCTCTTCACAAATTCCATTCTTTCATTCGAATCTGGCCTCAGACACTTAACACTTCCTAGCTGGGAAAGTCATTTAATCCCAATTGCCTCAGCAAAATTGGCTTTTCCTGGCTGCCCCCTGGCCCTGAACAGCTTCCCCCCTCATCTTGGCCTTTTCATTTCCCTGACTTTCAACTTCAAAATTAAGCTGGAAGTCCCACCTCCTCAAGGGTGGAGACAATCTTGTGCTTTGATTTGGTTGCATCTCAGCATCTGGCCCTTGGTAATTAAAATCCACAAGCACTTACTAAACTATCATGAGGATACAAAGAAAGCCAAGAATATAGTCCTTGATCTCAAATAGCTTACATTATAATGGTGCAGACAAGATAGAAACAACTAGGTATCTACACAGCATTTACTGAATAGAGGGAAGACAATCTGAGAGCAGAAGGCATTAGCCTCTGGGGACTGAGATAAGGCCTGGTGGTATCTGAGATCTGGTGAATCTTGAAGCCAGAAAAATTAAAAAGCTAAAGTGAAAAAGGAAAGCATTTCAGGCATAGGGAGAAAATGAGAGGGGATAGTAAATCAGGGCAGATCCATAGAAATAGGAGACAAAGTACCAAAGTTTGAGCAACTACAAACAGGCCAGTATGGGAGAAATCATGGAATGAGTGGAGATGAGTAAGATTGAGAATTTGGAAGACAAGAAGAAAAGGGGTATGGTAGAGGCTTATGTTTCAGAGACAAAGATAATAAATTGCATTTTTGGATATCGAATATGAGTTGTCTTTGGGACATCCATTTTGAAATGCTCCAGGCTCATCATTTGATCATATGGAATCAAAATTCAGAATACAGCCTGAGGTTGACTATATAGATTCAGGAGTAATATACATAAAGATGATAATTAAGCCCATGAAATCTGATGAAGTTGGCAAGAGAAAGTGTAAAAGAGAAGAGGATCCACTACAGGGCCTTTAAGAACATTCATAATTAGGAAGCATGACATGAGTAATAAAAATATGGTCAATAAAAAGACTAAGAAGGATAAAGACAGATGATGGTATAATGAAAATCTAGAGAAAAGATAATATTCAGGAGGAGAGAGTGGTGACCAGTAACAAATGCAATGGAGAACTAAAGGATGTCAACTAAAAAAATAAAATAAAAAATAAGCCATCACATTAGGCAATTAAGAGATCATTAGTAACTTTAAAGGGGGTAGTTTCAGCTGAATAATAAAGTCAGAAGGCAGACTGCAAAGTGAAGAGCGAGAGGAAAGGAATCAGAAGCTATGAATACACATAGCTTTTTCTAGGAATTTGATTGAAAAAGAAAGAAATACAAGATGATCACTTGGGGAGATGGGACAGTCTAGTAGAGGTTTTCGGTTTCCTTTTTGAAGAATGGTAAATAGAGATTTGGGTATGTCAGGGAATAACAGGGAAGGTACTTAAACATAGGAAAAAATTGAAGAGTAAAAGAGGGAGATGGTTAAGGATGCCATCTACTGGAGAATATAGGAAGGAATAGGCTAAAGTGGCATGTGTGACAAGAAGCATTATGTTATTCTTTGATGGGGATTCTTATGTACTTCTTCTATCTCACATTTCTCTGTTTCTCTCATTCCCTATTTTTTTTAAATAAAAACACTTCTTTTACTCTCTCCCGATGGTCTTTCTCTCTCATTCCCTTCTGCTATCTCTTCTCCTTTATGTTCCACTTCTTTCATTTGTTAGTTTTTCTCTAACTTTTTTTCCCATCCTTTATCTAGTTTTCTCATCTTTTATCTCTTATTCTTTCTTCTCCCCTCTTGGCTATTTTCATATCACTCTTCTACCCCACATCTTCTCCCTTTTCTCTCTCTTCATAGCTCTTTCTGCAGCCCCCTCCCCTGCTCTTTTCCTTTCTCTCAAAAGCTCTCCTTTCTCCTTACTTTTCTGCTCCCAACCAACCAAGAAGCTACTCTGTGTCTTAAATGACTGTAAGGAGAAACTGATTTGCCTTAACTGGATCTTCACAGTGATTTTAAACCTGAAATTTAGCAAAGTAGATAGAGAGACAGACAACAGACTGACAAAGAAGAAGGAGGGTAGGCTGGGAGTGGGTAAAGTACTACAGTTTCTCAAAGTCAACCCATGGGAAGGAAACCAAAGTGAGAAAGGATGTTGTTATCTTGCTTTAAAGTCAGCATTGAAAAAACATTTTTATTTCTGCCACCATGATTTATGGGAGCTCTTTTGAAATATAGGGATGTGGAGGGGACTACAGCAGTGGCCTGAGCCCCGAGGGTGTCTACATTATACATAACAGGATGTGAAGGAATCCAGAAATGTCCATCCAAGATTGGATCCTCAGAGGTTTTGTTCACTGTATTACCTCTTGAAACAAGGCACTTGTTAAAGGATTATTGTGGCTTCAAGGAACATGAGTTTCATTAGGGAAGACATACAATATTTCCTTCTCTTGATAGCAGTAAATAAAGGAAAGAAAGAAATAGAGGCAGGTCTCTCCACAGAGAACTGAAGTTCTCTATCCTCCCTCTTTCCCACTTCATCCCTATCTGTTTGGTGGCCAGAGAATCATTATTATTTATCATTTTTCACTTGCCTGAGCACTGAAGGGCTCATACTGGGGGATGAATCTAATGAGACATTAAAGATTTGTATTTTGAAATGAGGGCCAAAGGCTCAAAAAGAGCTTCTGACATTCCTGCATCCTCCCCACCCCCAATACCACAGCAGCTTCCTCCTCAGCACCTTCCCATATACCCTCCAGGGCAACCATAGACCTCATCTATGAGATGCTTGGGACTCTCTCTCCCTTGGCCACATGTTGTTTAGAAGGTGGGCCTGTCCCTGAGCAGCATCCTCTGGCTCCTTCTGAGTGAATCGGAGAGCACTTCTCAGAGCTTTGATTAATGTGCATCTCCTCAGAGCCTATCCTAGCAGTGGGATTTTTTCTTCCTGAAAAAAATCCTGGTGAGAAAACATTTTTGCTATCATGCTTTATGGGAACCACAGCACATTTGAGGCTGGGACTGAGAGTAGCTCCCAGGAGAGGCTTCTAGCTTCTAGCCAATACCTTCTGCCCAGTTCCTGCTGAACTAAAACACCTCCCTGGGGAAGACTGTTCACCCTAGGACCTTAATTATCCTCCTCTTAAGATGAGAGCCACGGTCATGAAAACTCCTATCTCCTATATAATTCCATAATGGCTTCCTGTGTTTACATACACAAGAACATACACACACATACACACACACACACACACACACACACTGTTGTAAATTAGGAAAAACTGGTTCAGAAATCTGAAGACTTAAAATCAAATCCTGCCTCCACTGGTTAATATCTGTGTCCCTTTAGACAAGACCTCAGTTTTCTCCTCTGCAAAAGGAGGGAGCTGGGCTAGATAGACTTTGAGATCTATATCTATGATCCTATGTTACGGACATCCCTATTCCTTCCTTCCAAAATAACAATTTGCTCCAAAAAGAGCACAGGATTTGGGGTGAGGAGAATACATTTCTGATTCAAGCCCTATTACTTCCTGGTTGTATATAATTGTGCACAAATCTCTTCCCATTTATGGACTTACATTTCTTCATATATGACATGATAATGTTAGACTAAAATAATGCCCAAGTTCTTCTAGATCAAATTCTGTGAACTTTGTGGACACAAAAGTTATGAGAAAGGGATTTAAATTTGACAATTCAGAGATGAACATGCAAATAGAATAGGAAAGGAATTTGCAAGATGTCAGAGAAGGACAGACTGATTTGAGGCCTACAGAAGCACTAAGGACCTGGTACTTTGCAGCAATGGGTTTAAGGAGATGATTCTTAGACCGTGGAGGTAGTGTCAAAAGAGACTAAAAAGTCAAGTTCAGGATTAAAGGCCTTATTTATAATGAGACAGTCCTTCCATTTTTTACAGGGAAGGAAGGTTTGGGGTTTTGGTTTTGTTTGCTGGTCCCCATTTAGAAAGGTTTCATACAAGAATTCATGGAGCAGAAATCAGGAGGGAAACAAAGAAATTTTCAACTCTTTGTACTTCCAAGTATCATTTAGGTGCTTTGCATCTAAGTTCATTTGGGCTTTTATTTTATTCTATTAAACAAACATCTATTCAGAGTTCTTGTTTGCCAAATACCCAAAGAGTCCAATGGTTGATTTTATCTCTTGCTCCTTCTTACTCCTTTAATACCTCAGAGACTCTGTGGTCTTCTCGGTAGGAATCCTTTCCCTTCAATCTGCAACTCACAACCCATCTAGCCTTCTCATCTTGTGTGATTCTTATTCTTCATTCACTGACCAACCAACCTTCTTTTCCAGTAATGTATCCAATAAATGATATCTTTTATATTTCTGATTGCATATCATTCTTCATTGTTAAAATGCTTCAGCCTATTCCCCCCACATCTTATATTTATCCATGAACTTTGGAATCAATTGTGAGATATATGAGACTGTCTGACAAGGGACTGTCCATTATGGTGTGCCCCCATCAAAGAAGGTGCTGTGCTCTGGGAAGAAAATAGAATTGCTCAAAAGAAATGTGAGATATGCAAATTTTGAGACATCTGCACTCCTAATGTTTATGTGGTCTATTTGTGCCAAACCTGTGGTAAAGCCTTTGGCGCTCATGTTGATGTGATCAGCCACAACTGGACACACTGTACCTTGATATTATTTTGGTCCTCTTCTAGAACAAAGGACAACAATCAGCATCTCTCCATAGCCTTTTGGATAATCTATAGTGTTGACTTTTTGAAAATCGTGGTTTTTTTCTAAGACTCATTGATATATAACACCACTGAGAGAACATTGGTATTTTTTAAAAAGAGAAGTTTCTGATACAGACTTGAGGTCTTTAGAAAGTGATGTACCATTTCCCAAATGTAATCTCTGATTCGTTCTCTTCTCCCTGTTCAAATCCAGGCTCAGTTCATTGTCCATCTATGAAATCTGAACAAGATGTATCTAATACCCAGACCAGCTAAATGGGCTATCCATCTAAATGCCTTTTACAATCTGGATAATGAATATTCTGCATCCACTTAGTTTTTTCTGTATAAATTGTTAGCTTAAAATCTTTTCAAGGAATCTTGAATATATATTATTGGGGAGGGAGAGCATCTACAGGCCTTCTCTATCTGGGAATTCTTCATCTTCTTTGGAATATGAACTGCCCATCACTTCTGACACTGATAAACAGCTGTGGAAAGCATACATCTCCATAGCAGGCTCTTGAATGGTTGCTGATTGATCCATATTTTATGACATGTTTAATATTTTAAAAAAAGATAATTTTAAAAATCTCTAAAATGGGTCTGACAAAAATTCTTACAAGACCTTAACTTATTTGTGGAAAATATTTTACTGTATAAAAGCTTTTTAAGGCTGCATTATGCAGTATTTAACCAAAAGCTTCTTTACAATCAACAAATGATAAATACAATGGGATTTTATGTTCTCTGAATCTTTCAGTCAATTGTATGATGGTAAAGCTGTTACTTGCTATAATCTTGTTTGAAAAAGATTCTTTCCTATTAAACTTGAATTAAAGGAAACCTTCAACATATATGTAACTTATAAAAAGTTTGAACAGATGAAAAAATATAGATGTAAGTTGATAGTTATTATTTCAGCCACTTTTTGAGAATGATACTACCCACGATTTTTCAAATCATCTTCTTTCAAATATCTTAAAAATCAGTTCCTACATCTGCCTAGCTCTAAAGGTCTGATTCAGTGACACTTTCCCCATTTTTTATTTGTCTTGCCAAGAAGAACTTTGTGTGCCTTCTATTTATTTCCTTATGCTTTCTGATTTCATTTAAAGCAGAAGATTTTTTTAACTGTTTTTTGCTTCGTGGGTTATTTTGGCAGTCTGGCAAAACCAATAGACCTCTTCTTGGAATAACATTTTTAAATCATAAAATTAAATATATGTATCATAATAAAATAAATCAGTTCTATTGAATTGTATTGAATAAAAATGTCAATTCACATTTTTGTGAATTCACACATTGTGAATGCAAATTCACAAATTCCCCTTTCCCAAAAATCTAACCAGGTACACCCTAGAGATCCATGGACAACAGGTTAAGAACCCCTGATCTAGGATGAGACTAAAAAATTAGGGTAAGACCCAAAATTAAAATTAATTTATTCCTCCAGCTGTATGTTATTGGATTTCAAATTTAGAGTACCACTCCATCAGAAAATTAAAACTTTTCATTGTGCCTTTATTTGGTCTATGACCTTCACCCTTCCCTTTGAGATAGAAAAGTTAACCAATAAATCTTCTATTGCTCCTACAGGTTCTCATTGCTTGGGTTTTTGTCCCATTAGAAGACCTCCCTCCAGTCTAGGCATCAAGGTACTATTTCCCTAAGTATAATCTATTATTAGAAAAGAAGCTGCTGTGTTTTTCAGCTATAGGGCCTCTGCCAATAGCTATAGATAGTATACTTAGAAATGAGCCTACTTTATTTCCTAAAAATAAATAATGGAAATTAAATCACTCATTGCTTCACTCAATAAATGTTTAATGTTCCTAAAGAAGGCTTTGTTACAAAAGAAATCTTCCCTCTCCTCTTTTGCATAGGTAGGGGTCCTCAGGTGTGAAACATTGTATATAAATGGCAAATTTTTCCAATGTGTTAATTGGTTGTACTAATTTTTTTCTTTTATTCTTCCCTTTTTAAAAATAAATTCATTATTATAAAAAATAGTTCTCTGATCTTTTCCATTTCATTTCACATCATTGAAATGAAAAAAGAAAGTTTTATTTTTTAAAAAGTTTACTCCAACAAATATATATTGAGCATCCATTATTTATTGGGTCCTGTAGAAGGTGCCTTCCCCCAGGGAAGCTTACTATCCAGCAGGAGAGATTAGATGTATAATATACAAACAAAAGTTCTGTGTGAGTGTAAACTGTTATCATAGAAAATTTCAGGGAGCTTCCAAAGTAGAGGTATAAGAGCAGAACAGGTTAGAAGAAAATTTTCTACTTCTTCAGGGGAGCTGGGGAATAAAGAATGAAAATGATCAAATCAGGTTTACATAATTAGGTCTGGTGCTAGAAAAGATGAAAAGAACATTCGGTAGAAAGTCAGAAGGCCCGTATGAGCTTGAACATATTCCTTTACTTTTTGGCACCTCAATTTTCTCACTTATAGAATGAAAGCGTTTGACTAGAGTCTCCTTTCAAGCCCTTAATCCAGAGATTCTTAAATTGGTATTCATGGACAAAGTGTGATGGGGTCCCTGAACTCAGATAAAAAAAAAAAAATACATCTTCATTTTTCGCTAACACCTAATTATTATTTCCTCCCATTATTTAAAAGCATTCTGAGAAGGTAGGTTTCACCAGACTGCCAAAGGGACCCATGCTATCCAAAAGATCAAAAATCCCTACTTTAATCCTATACTTTTAGAAGATGGACAGGAAGATGCCCTCCTTGCATATACTTAAACCGCCCTTTTTGCTAGTGCAGGGTAAATGCTTACATTTAGCATAGAGAAACACTTTGGGGAAATCTAGGTCAGAAGGACTTTAATTACTAGATTTGCCGAGGGGCCCCAAGCTTCCAGTAAAAAAAAAAAATCTTTAATCCCTTTTTTTTTTTTACTCAAGAAATAGCTCCTCTTCCCCTGATCTATTGAGTTTCCTCTATCCAGACCAAGCAGCAATCTTGCTGCCCAACTCTCAGGGTTTAGACGTGAACTCAGGAACTATCTGCCTCTGAAACCCAGGTTCTATAGGTTGGTTAGCAGTCCAGTTTCACCCCCAGGATGGAGGGCCAGGGAATCACAGGACTTACTTTCTAAAGTTGTTACTAGCTTCCTTTTAGCCCAGAGGAGAAAGGAAGAAGGGAAACTGGCTGACTAGGAGCTGAATAAAATGACCTAAAAGGAAAAAGGGTCAGACCTGGCATCTTAAGCCTCACCCAGCCAGGACACCAGAAAGAGTGTGTGGTAGAAAATACTTTGCCCCAAAGGGTTAGAACTCCAAGGACAAAAACATTCAGGGGCATAGGGCTCAATACTGGACTAGAATTCTAGAAAGAACTGAGTTCAAATACTGCCTCAGTTGCTAGTTATGTAATTGTGAGCAAGTTTCTTCATATCTTTCTGGTGCCTCAGTTTCCCCATATATAAAATGAGATTAGAAGTGATGACCTCTAAGGACCCTTTTAGCTGTAAATCTATAATTCTATTACAGAGTCCCACGTATTTTGAAAAGATCCCAGGCTTGATGATAGGTGGAGTGGGAGCAAAGAAAGACAGAAAGCTGTAAATTAAATACTTTGGGGGATGCCAGAATGAGGAACAGCTGAGCAAGTCTCATTCTTTCTCTCTCCTCACCATGTGGGATATGGAGTCTGTACTGATTACATAATTCACTCAGAAAATGAGGCATCCTAGTCTGTTGAATTCTCTTCCTCTGAAGACTATAAGAGTAGAAAAGCTGTTTTTTTCAGGTGAATTTTTCTGGGTGTTTTTGAATCCCAGGACAGAGCCTTCGAGGGGCTTTCTAGCATCTATATAGATCTGCCCCCAATCCAGGTAAATCCTGATCACATTCTTCCAGGGTGAAATGAGTCAAATAAAGCTTTGTGGCTGGCTGTTGGAGGATGGTTAACTTCATGGGAGACCCAAAGTGGGTTTTTTCCCCCAATATATAAGATGCAATCAGTTCTCCTGCTCCTGGGAAACTGTGTACTAGACATTTTCATATTAATTCCAGGGATTTGTTTAGGGTGGGGGTGGCCTTGGTGAACTGGAGACAATGCCAGACTAACCCATCGTTTAAACTTAGCTGTGTTTTACCTGCTAATAGCCATTTTACATGGGGATATAAAATTAGAGCACTGGATCTAACTTCAAATTCTCTTTTAGACTCCTTCCAGAAGTGAACAAGTCACTTCTTGGCTATTTCTTCATCTGTAGAATGGAGGTAAGAATACCATCTAAGTCCTAGATTTTTTGTGAGGATGTTAAATGTTTGTTATTATTATGCTGAGGGATTTATAACTGTTTCCTGTCTATGCATTAAACTAGAATTTATTAAGTGACTAATGTAAACAGAGCACTCTGCTTCTGTGTGAGTTGGTAACAAAGATTAATTAACTAAAACTTGGTCAGTTGGTTTCTGAGAAGAAATGAGAAACTACACCTCCCTTACTTATTTACAGAGATGGGAAACTACAGGTGTATACACAATCAGGCTTTTGTTTTTTCATTTTGTTTTATTTTCCTCTTTTCAAAATTCTTTGATACAAAGGATGGCTTGTTGGGTGGAGTAAGAGAAAGGAGCATATTTGGCTTCTAAGTTGCCCTGGGCTGGAAAATGCTCTACTCTGTCTTTTTGGATGTTCTGAGGCTCTAAGATTTGTTTAGAGTCATTATATAAAGGAATTTGGAGCAGTTTGGGGGAGAGATTGGGCAAGTTCTGCCTTTACTCCACCATCTTGGCCCTGTCTTCTCTAAAAGGGACATATTTGGAAAGAAGGAACTATCTGAATCAAAGGTAGCAATAAACATGATAGTTAAAAAAGACAATCCCAAAAGTATTTTTGTTGTTTTTCAATCCCATCTAACTCTTTGTGATCCCATTTGAGATTTTCTTGGTGAAGATACTGGCATAGTTTGCCATTTCCTTCTTCAGCTCCTTTTACAGATGAGGAAATTGAGGTAAATAGAGTTGTGGTTTGCCTCAGGTCACATAGGTAAAAAGGGTCTGAGTACAGATTTGAACTCATGTCAGGACAGCGGGGTGCAGAAGTAGATAGAGCACCCAGCCTGGAGTAAGAAAGATTCATCTTCTTGAGTTCAAATCCAGCCTCAGACATTTAACCCTGCTTGCCTCAGTTTCCCCATCTGTACAATGAGCTAGAAAAAGAAATGGCAAACCACTCCAAATCTCTGCCAACAAAATCCCAAAAGGGTCATGAGACATCAGACAACTAAAAAAATTTCTCAACAACTACATTTCCAACTCCAGGCCTGGAGCTCTACCTAGCTATGTGCAAAGCTCTGGGGATACAAAAGATGTGGGTTTTTTTCTTTCTTATGTTTCCTCCTTTTTTCTATTCCATTATATCCCAGGACCATTAATAGCTCAGTGGACACTGCCCAGTTTGTGCTAAAGATTTCACAGGCAAAGAAAGGTTTTTGTAGCCTGGGGCTAGATTTAAGCCACTGAGGAGAGAGCTTGCCAGATTCTGTTCTTCCTCTGAAAAGTTTTGTTTTGTTTTTTTTTTCCTTTTCTTAGGTGCAAATTTGCATCTACAATTACTTACATAACAAAAAAATGCTCACACAGCTAATTATGGGTGCAGTTGATAATTACAGGCACAATTAGCCACTTGCTAATTTTGAGGGTTCAAGCGGCTAATTACATTCACAATTAGGCAACTGCTTGCTAGTCTAGTGCAGGCAAACTCCTTGCAAGCAGATGCCCTCACTATGGGGCAGATGGTAAACTTTCTCTTGGGAGTACCTTATATCCAACGACCTATCTATCTATAGGAATGAATGATCAGTCTGTAGACAGGGGAATGGACCAGATGGCCTCTAACTGCCTTTTCTGGCCTAAGACTGACCTACCTAATCCCCTTCGAAATCTTGTGAGAAGAGGAGTAGATTTACCTGGCCTGTGGTCTCTCCTTCTACTCAGATCATTTAGCTACAAAATCCTTTGACCCTGCACAGAGATTCGTTCCCTCCATTTTCCCTGCTAGTCTTGATTTGGTGGGAGAAAGAAAGAAGCCAGCATGTTTCAAATGGTACTAATTGCAGCCTCCCTCAGACAGCCTGGGTGAGACAGCCGTGCTCCCCTCTGCTCCTTCACATGCTATTTTGTCACAGTTTTTCCTCCCCCCTCAAATGCAGCAGGCTTGTTAATAAGCTGCCTTCCCTCCCATTCACTCCTCCTCCTTGCTTCTCAAGCTTATCAGCCAGGCCTACTGGGGAGAATGCAGTGGGAGAACGTGCCACTGAGCTCTTCTGACAGCCCCCTCTTAGAGCAGACGGATTCCTAGAGCTTTGAGGTTGGGCCCTGGATAAATGGGAAAAGCGATGCATCAGAGCTTGGGACTTGCTCCATAGGAAATATTGACCCTCCCATTACTCCTTTGTCCTGCCACGCTACAGTTAGGGAGAGAGTGCCTGCCTCGCAAATAATCTAATTCACCCATAGAAATAGCCTGTAGTCAGACATGAGAGAGAATTGGAATCTGATCTCGCCTCTGCCATTATTAACCTGTTGTGTGAGCTAGAAGCTGGGCCAGACAGTTGTGTCCCGGTTTCACAGACAACAAAACAGGAGCTCTAAAACATCATCAGTCTTTTAAGAAAAAGAAGCCATTTCTGATCACATTCGTAGAGCTTTGATTTCCTAGAGTCACAGCAGGAAAAAACCTTGGAGATCATCTAGACCAAGTCCCTTCCATTCAATAAACGCAACATTTAGCATAAGCACTGTGCTAAAAGTGGGGGATAAAAATAGAATAAAATTAAGTCAGTTCTGCCCTCAAGGGGCTTACAATTTAATGGGAAGACAACATGTAAAAGAAGTCTGAAAAGCAGACAAGGGTTACTCGTGCATTATAGGTATTGATATTTCAGGATGTCCCAGTTTTCACTTTTCAAACCCTTATTTCACATGTGGAGACATTGAGGTTAAAAGAAGGAGAGTAACCTGACCCAGATCACTGATCAATCAATCAGTAGATTCAAGGCTTGGATCCTGGTCTTCAACTTCAAGTCAGAGCGTCATACATATGTATACTTGTATGTATATGTATACACATATGTGAACATATATATACACATAAGATCAACATCATCTGACCTAGTTTTATTTGACTTATACAAAAATGATATAATATACCAAATAATTATTTTTGGTCTCCAAAAGACCTTGTTAGAATGAATCTAGAAATTTGTTTTACTTGACCATTCATATTTGTAGGATATTTTGTTTTTCTCTTTTTTTCCTATAGTGGGAGGAGTGAGAAAAATAGAAAATAGATTTTGCTAAATGAAAAAAAATTAATTTTAAAATATTTCCAGAAAACAATTATTTAGTTTGCCAAATTAAATAAATACATTTGAATGATTCTGCTTTGATCTATAGAAATTTCTTGTCCAGGGGACAGATCTTGATTGATTTTGAAAAGCTTCCTGAAGAAAATAGAAGTTCAGGACCAAATGGAAGACTCTCCTGAACTGGTAAATAGAGACTGTCCCCTAACGTGGACCCCCTTTGAAGAAGTCTCACACTTAGGAGTACCTTTGTTCATGTCTCTTGCCGAGAATATATTTTCCCATTCTCTTGACCTAATTCAACTTTTTATTTAACGTAGTCTGATTAGATAGAGTCCTTTGCTCCAGAGGGAGGAGGTAAGACAAGTAGATAAACTTTATTAGGTTAACTGATGAATCCACATGTGTAGCCCCTAACTGAGAGAATCTCTGACAACTCTTGCATATCTTTTGATCTCATTTACTCATTACTGGAATATTAAGAAGGTGTCTGAGATCTGCTTAGCCTGAATCAGGAATTCTTAAGCAGAGTCTGTGGATAGATTTCAAGTCATTTGTGATCCAGGACAGAGACATTAAAAAAAAAAAATGTACCTTTATTTTCACTAACCTTTGGCTTCCTTTGTAAGTTCTATGTGTGTGTTTTATTTTGTGCATTTAAAAAACACCATTCTGAGAGTAGTAGCTCCAAAGGCTTTGTCCTCCTAAGTATAATATGCTGCTATTCATAATTTTCATTATCATTTGTAGCTAGCCTGTATTTTTGGACAGGCCTGGTATTCCTGGCATTATCATTGTGCCATTTTGCTTCTCTAAGAGCATACAGTGGGTTTAGAACGTCTGTTTTTTGGATTTGTGCTGCTGCTGGCTTGTGAGTTGAATATTATCAATAAATCCAACAGTTAAATTCATAGAATGGGCCTATTTCTGGGTTTCCAGACCCTGACCAACTTGTCAGCTGAAACCTCACCTTCGCCATAGAGCCTTCCCTGATTACTCACGTCCAAATTATGTTGACATCTCCCAGTTCCAAACCACTCTAAATCCCATGCCACCCATTTAGGTACTGTCCTTGATAATACTTTCCAATTTTCTTGGATGTTTCCAATATTCTTCTTTTCCAAGCCACCCCCACACACACACAAAATTGCCTTCTCTTCATCTTATGCTGTTGTTGTTAATGATGATAGTTCAAGTCATCTTAGTCATGTCTGACTCTTTTTGACTTTATTTGGACTTAAGATAAAAATAAGATAAAATTGCAATTTCTTTCTCCATTTTACAGAGGAGGAAACTGAGGCAAACAGCATTAAGTGACTTGCCCTGAGTCACACAGCTAGTAAGTGCCAGAGACTAGATTTGAACTCAGGAAGATATCTTTCTGACTCCAGGCTATCCACTGCACCACCTAGCTGCCTCTTTATCTTACACACACACACACACACACACACACACACACACACACACACACAATGGCAGTTAGTTATCATAGTGGAAAGAATACTGAACTTGGGAGTCAAAAACATAAATTCAAATCATGGTTTAAATACTTCCTGACTGTGACTCTGGGGAAGTCACTTAACCTTAATTTCCTCATTAAAATTAGGGTAATTCAAAGAATTGTTGTGATAATCAAGTGAGATAACATGTGTAAAATGCTTTATAAACCTTAAAACACTCTATGAATGCTAGTTACCATTATTATTATATTTATATGTTGTTTCCCTCCAAAGAATATAAGCTCCTTGGGGATTATGTGTATGTTTTCCGTTTTTTCAGTTTTTTTTTTTTAACATAACATAGTAGATAAAGATTTGACCTTTGCACTAAGACAACTTGGTACCAGTGCTACTTCTGATGCATATTAGTTCTGTGACCCTGGGCACCTAATTTTTCTAGTGTTCTAGATAATTCTCCAAGACTAAATTGAGTTTCCTATTCCAGGAATTTCTTATACCTGTGAGATCATACTTCCAGTGTGTATCCTTATCCCTTTGCATAATATCCCAGTGCCTGCTACAAGATGGATATCTAAGAAATGACTGCAGATTGATATGTGTTAGGTCTGGCTTCTTCAATTAGATCCTGAGTTCTTTGAAGACAGAGACAATGTCTTACACTTCTCTCTTGGACTGGTTGGTACATTTGCCTTTGGGCACATAAATAATATCTAGTACTCATTGAGTCGAATGAAAGAGAGTTTTCCTCTGTATATGTTTGAACAGGCAGATGCCTAGAAATGGTCAGGAGCAACTTCACATTTTTTCTCCCTAACTAGAAAGCAGGGAGTTCAGGGGCTGAATTTCCCCTCATAATTCATTCTAGAATGTTGTGGGGGGTTTTTTCCTGTAGTCCTCCTCTCTTTCCCATTTTGGCTGGGATCTTTCCTCAGGGGAGCTTTCTGATCTGCCCTGTCAGGGTTATTTCTATAAGAGCCTTCATCTCCATTCTGGGAGACAGCAGTAGTCAATCAGATATTCCTGGAGAAGCTCCCAGGATATCGTTACATTATCATTTCTGTCTCTACATTAACATTTTGATTGTCAGGATCTCCTTCACATGGCAGTTATCTCTACCCTCGAGGCTGCAGCCTCTGTAACAAAATTACCAGCATCTTCTCCGTTTCTTTCCAAGCTCATTGAAGCATGTTTGACTCCAAAGACAGCAAAGGGGGGGTGTGGCTGGGTGGAGGTGTGGGTGTTTAGACTTCTCCTTGGGGAATTACTCTCTAGGGTTAATCGGAAGATATGATGCTGATGGGTCTTGTAGAGATTTGGGAAGAGATGAAGAGAAAGAACTAAGAGGCTGTCACTTCCCTTCCATCGCTGCTCTCTCCATAACTTCATGACCCAATTTCCCATTTGTTGAAGAGTCCCAACAGAGCAGAACTGAACACCAGATGGGTCCCTAAAGCCTCCTTTTTCCTGGATAGGAAAAAAATACAGAGCAACTCTAGCCTATGGAATAACCTGAGTGTTGCAATCTCATGTGGGAAAACAGGTCTCCCATGACTCTCTCCACTTGCCTGAGCTCCATGGGTATCTGTGAATTTCCAACTGGAGGCTGCTACCTGGGGATTTATCATTTCATTAGGCAGTCAGTGTTCTGTGGCTGGTGTCACACTAAAGAAGTGGCTATACCTGTCTGCTAGTGAACCACTGCAGTAGGAAATGGAGTCTGTTCCTGGCCTATCTGGGCTGAAAGTTAACCCCGTATCAGAATTATTCTCTTTCAGCCAGATTTCCCCCAACTCTGTTAAATTCTAGGCTTTTTGATGATATTCTTAGGATCTAGACTAGAGTATTCTAAAGTAGCTTAAAGGATCATTGTAAAACATTCCATACAGAGAGATAGGATTCCTCCTCTTCTTCCTCTTTTTTTTTTTTTTTTTTTTTTTTTTTTGCTAAATTGTTCAATTAAGTTCAGAAGTAAAATATTTAGATGTTCATTCCGCAAACATTGATTCAGCAACTACTGCCTTGCTAGGCACTAAGGATATACAAAACTTGATAAAAAGCACCGTATTATACATGAAGCTCCCTGCTTCCTAATATCAGTGCCTTCTTTCTCAAGGTACTTTATATTTACCTGCTAAGTATATATTCACTTAGATAATTTACTTAATTAATTATACGCATAATTTTCTCTCCCACCTTAGAATATAAAAAGTTCTGTTTTAGGGATAGCAAGAATATAGGAGGAAATTTAGGCAATGTAAAAACAAAAGACATCAATAATTTTTAAAGGCGTAAGATCCATGAGAGTAGAGATAGTTTCATTATTTGTATCTCTAACCCCTAACAATATTGCCTGACATAATGTATTCAGATACTTATTGATTGATAGACTGATTAAACAAGTCTTTGTTCTCAGAGAGTTTATGATCTAACAGGGATATAAGACATAAACATAAATAACTATAATATATGCTATAATAAGTACAATAGATGAATATAAAATAAAATGTGTTTTGAGAGGGAAAGTTATCTACAGGGGGGCAATCACAGAAGGCCATGTGGTGAAGGTGACACTTTGGATGGATTTTGAAGGAAGAATGGGATTCAACAGATGAAAAAGGGGGATGAGAACATTACAGAGGGTGCTAAATAGCAAGAATAAGAAAGTCCAGAGTGCAGGGTATTTAGAAGAAAGTAATTGAGGATAAGACTTGAAATGAAGAATGGTATCAAGCTATAAAGGGTTTTAAATGTTTGATCTTAACTTGGTAGACAATGGAGATTTCATCGAATGGTTTTGATCAGAGGAGCAACAATACCAGTGCTAAGATTAAGAAAGATCATTCTGACCATGGTTTAAAGGATAAATTGGTAGGAGTTGGGAATACATTCTTAAATTTAATTGTTCCCTAACAGTCAAAGCAGTATTGAGAATATATAGTAATTTATATACATGAGAGAGAAATCAATCAGAATAAACTGTACTAGAATTAGAACTATATTCTTAGATACAACTGTCACCTATACTTAGCCTCATCATAAAATTGATCCATAAAAATTTTAAAACAATTTCAGTAGATGTTACCATTCTAAATATTCATAATCTCCAATCTATGTAAAATGAAAAGCTTTCCAAATATATGGTAGTGGTGAGGAGAATAAGCATTGCCCACTACTAAGGTGGTAAGCATTTTGCAAATATATCATCTGATCCTTACAACAATTCTGGGAGGTTGGAGCTTTACTATCCTCATTTTACAGTTGAGGAAACAGACAAGTAGAGATTAATAACTTACCCAGGATCACATTTTTGTGGCTGGATTTGAACCCAGGTCTTCCTGACTATAGAGGCCTATGATAAGAAATCAATATTTTGTGAAAACAGAATAAACTAAAATCTCTTCTCCTTCACTTTGCTTTTTAGTGAAATTGAAAAGATGCTTTCAGCAAACCTACAGAAGTTTAGAAATCTTAATATTTTTATTCAACAAAAAAAGTTGTTTCATAGTCTGCAGTATATTAAATAAAAAAATAATAACAGCTGCATAACAACTTATCCCAGGACCTTTTCTATCTGAATTTCATTAAACAATATGAAAAGAATAAGATAATGATGATAAAAATAATTGCCGCCATCACAAATCATCATCACCATTATCATCATGGCCATTTAGCTCTTTAAAATTTGCAGTCTTAAAAAACTATCTCATTTGAGCATTAGAATAATCCTATGAGATGTCCTATAGATACTTAGAGGCAACTACATGGTTCAGTGGAAAAAGACCTGGATCTAAAGTCAAGAAGAGCTAAGTTTAAATCCACTTTCAAAGACTTTTTAGCTGTGGAATCCTAGTTAAGTCATTTTATCTCTGTCTGCTTTGGTTACCACTTAAAATGAAAAATAGGAATAATAATTACACCTACCTTCCATGTCTATTGAGAGAATCAAATAAGATATTTGTAAAAAAAAAAATTATTTGTACATTTTAAAGTGCTAAATAAATGTTAGTTTTTATTCATATTATTTTTCCTCCAACTCTTACCATTTTACCCATGAAATAACTGGACTCAAAGAAGTAAGTGGATTTATCCATCATTATAGAACAAGATAGAACATCAAAACCTAGAACTCTAAATCTGGCATTGAGTTTCATACTACAAGTTTGCCCACTTAGCATGGGCCCCAAATGAACAAAGCCATAGACTCTTTGGATTGAAAAAGATAATTTTGGGAGAGTTTGCTATCTACTTAGCATTCTTCTGATGAAAAATCTGACTAATAGGCCAAGTGGTCCCAAGAATAGAGCTTATTCCCAGAGAGCCCAGAGGGGGCTTTATTGCCTCTCTTAAGAATTTGCTTAAGAAGCTGGCAAAGGCCAGAGTTAGACCACAGTCTCTGCATCATATTTATTGTACCCATGGTTTTTCATCTCTGCTATATCCTAAAGAACTCCTCAAAGTTAAATTGCATGTGATAGCACAGAGAGACAAAAAATAAAATAGCACTTTTTTTTTCTAACTGTAGTTTTAAAGAGCAATAGGAAGTTGATGAGGTGGAGAGATGCAAAGAGGGTATATTAAAAAGACTTTTTCTAGCCCATCAGTCCCTCCATATATGCAGTCTTACAGGTTATTACATTTGTCATTAACATGACAACCACAAATGATCCTATGGCATCTCCCTTGTGAATGATCCTTCAAGTGTTCTTCCCTCTAACTATCTCTCATTATCAAGAAATTATTATAGACTCAATCTCATCTGAAGCTTTCTGACCTTACTTTTTGTGCTGTTAGAAATTCCAATCATTCAGTAAAAATTTATTAAGCACCTAAAATGTGCAAGGCTCAGGTTTTTAAAGTCAAAACAAAACAATTCCTATCCTCAAAAATCTTCTTTATTATATTCTACTTTATGGATGATGGTATGAATCATTAGGTAGTTAAGTCTATACATAATATCTTTAAAGATTGAACAACAAATCAATACAAAAAGAATAGTGTTAATTATCGAGTTCTTAGTTTTGTGAAGTACTTTACATATATTATCTCATTTGATATTTCCAAAAACCCTGTGAGGCAGATACTATTTTATGCCCATTGTATAGATGTTCCAAACTATAAGATTGAGAGATGTTTACTGACTTGTAGAATATAGAATTGAAAGTTGTTGCATTGAGTTCTGTTTACCTCAGTTTCTTCATCTGTAAAATGAGTTGGAGAGGAGAAAATAGCAAACTACTTGTGTATCTTTGCTAAGAAAATCCCACATGAGGTCACAAAGAGTGGAACACTCCTGGGACACTCAACAGCAAAAGATGGAAGGGAATCTCGAATTTACTATGTGACCTTGGATCAGTCTTCTCATTTCTCCGAGCCCAAGTTTCTTTATAATTCAAAGGTAGACTAGAAGATTTTGAAGATCCCTTCTAGTTCTGATATTCTCTTTGTAGTGTGCTTTGAGATCCTCAGAGACTATGCTATGGAAGTACTTTCATGTGGTTTTGAAAAGCATTAAATGCTAAGTTGTTTATCTTTGGCAGTGAATTTTGATGTTCAACAAAACGTTTTTCCATGATAGTGCCTCCCAAATTATCTGACTTTCTCAGGGGACAAAGTATTTTTGTTGAAAATATCCTGTCTACCTTTGGTTCTGAACTTGGATTATATCAGCTAGCTAGGGATGAGAAGGAGCCATTTTCTCCTTTTTTGTAATGGCCAAAGCAAGTCACCAAGCTATCTTTTAAAAGGTCCCTTTAATCAAATTAGATTACTGTGGACTCCAGAGTAAGTTACCACATTGCCAAGTCTCTTTTATTCAAATTGAGACCCAGTTTAACCTTAATCTCCTTCCCTAGTGAATAAGACTCTCTTCCTTTTTGCTACAAGCTGATGGAGTTGGAGCTTTTGTCAATACCAGGGATGCAAAATTAGTCATCAGTTTCCAGAACTGTTTAAAATGCAACAGCCAAGAAACTTAAAATCCAATCCATTCTCGGGAAATGTACTTTGGATGTGACTATGGTCTATTGGGGAAATCCTAGGAATGGAACCTTCCTTTGCCTTTTTCTTATGCAGGAGGAAATCTTAGCTCTTTAGTTGATTACAGTGATGATAAAAATACAGTGCTGCTTCTGCCACTAGCCAGGCTGTGTAATCTTTTAAAAAGTCACTTCCCTTCCCTGGATCTGACTTTTCCTATATATAAAACAAGGAGAATAAAATGGTTACAAAGTGAAGAGAACAAAATGAAGAAAAGAAGTTATACAGTAGCATATTGTATTGTAAAGTATTGTAAAGATAACTTTTAAAAGCTTTGGAACTCCAATCAACACAATGACCAATCACAATACTAAATTCCATGTTTGTATAATAGTCTATTTTTCTTGATTTCTTTGATTTCTTGGTGGGAGAAAGGTAAGAAGGAGAGAATTTGAGCTAAAAATAAATACAATTTTTAAAATTCAGGGAGTAGCAATAGAAAAATTTAAATACTTTCCATGTATTAAAAAAAGAAGAAGATGATGAGTCTATCCCTAAGGTCTATTCTAGCTATAACATTCTGTGATCTAAGGTTCATTCCAGCTCTGATCTTCTTTATTCTAAGGTTCTTTTTTCCTGAGGGAAAAAAAAGAAACCTTTGCTTTCACATTATCATCCTAAACTTCTCTCTCTTTCTCAGCCGCTGCTTCTAGTCTCTACTTCCTTAACCCCCACTCTATGCCCTTCCAGTTATCTTATATTTCAGTAAAAGTAGACTAGCCCCTTCATCTGTCATCTTCCTACTCTCTTTTATCTCCATACTTTTATTCCCACTGGCCCCCAGACTTGTTACTTCTCTATATCTACACCTGTTGAAATCCTTCCTTTTATTCAAGGTCCAACTCAGATGCCTCTTTCTCCTTCCCTGACTCCCTCCAGTCAAAAATGACCTCTCTGTCCTCAGATTTCTCCTAATACTTTATCTAGGCATCTCTTTCAATTCTTATATTGTGTTTTGAATTATACTTGTTTCCTTCCTCCCCTAGGTTTTGTGTGTTCCTTTATAGCAAGCAGAAACTATCTCTTATTTAATCTTTGTATCCTCAGCACCTAGCTACAATACTTCATAGGAAAATAATTATGTTAAGGATAAGCAGCATACAAATATGAGTTAGTAACTTGATAACCATGACAATAATATTTATTAAATAGTTTAGCCAATTACTAGGATTACCAATGACTTTTCAAGTAAAATAAAATTAGCTACTAGAGTTCAAGGCCAAACTCATCTCATCGCTTCTGAGAAACCTCAATTTCTTCCTTCTTCAAACTTCTTAAAATAGTAATAATAGTTTATATTTGTATAACACTATATAGCTTACAATAGACAACTACCGTCTACATTTTGTGGTTGATAAAGCCCAGCCCCAAGAGATTTATTTGTCCAAGCTCACATATCTAGGAAGAAATAGAACCCAGAATTAGAATCCAGATCTTCTCACCAAAAAGTGATTGGTTTTTGATTGAAGGTGAAGGAATGAAAGTTAATATGCATTTTTTCTTTCAAATTTTAGAGAATTAAATTTGCATTTATTAAAATTTTTAAAAATCAAAAGCAGGGATGTGTGTCTATGTATATTAGACCCTTGTAAAGACTCTTAATGATAATCTGTACTTCCTCTGAGGTCATCAAAACAAGAAACTAAGAGTCTTTTTTATTTACTTTTTCTTTAAAAAAATCAATAATATTTTATTTTTCCAATTACCTGCAAAGATAGTTTTCCACACTCACTCTTGTAAAATTTTGAATTCCAAATTTTTTTCTCTCTCCATCCCTTATTGCCCCTCCTCCCCAAGACAGCAAACAATCTGATACAGATTATACATATATAATCATTTTAGACATATTTCTATATTAATCATGTTGTCAAAGAAAAATTAAAATAGGGGAAAAAAAAACAAGGAAAAAAAGCAAGCAAAAAAAAAAAAGGTGAAAATACTATGTTTTGATTCACACCCAGTCTCAGTTCTCTCTCTGGATACAGATAGCATTTTCTATCCCAAATCTAATGAAATCCTCTTGGATTACTATATTGCTGAGAAGAGCTAAGCCTATCATCACATAATCTTGGGAAGCTAAAAGTGTTTTTAAAAATCAATATTATTTACTCAAATTTCCACATGCTTTGATCTAAAGATTCCATTGTTAGGTACTAAAATGGGCTGAGGCTTGAGTTGATGCACTGAGGTTCCAAGCACGTGAGGCTAAATAGTAATTGGACCATGTTCTATTTATATATATGCTTGGAGAAAGAATAGCCCCCACCCACTCTTTGTGCAAGTCCTGATGTGTTGTATAGGAAATGACGTTTTTTGGTGGGTGGAGGCAAGGGAGTGGAAAGGGAAGTGGAAGGAGAGACTGCTGGCTGGCGTCTTGTCATAGCTGCCTGCATTGCCATTGCGACGGCCTTTCATCTCCAATCCCCCTCTGCTAGCTGGCTTCCTGTCACAGCTGCCCATATTGCTATCGCAATCCTTCTTGCCCATATTGCTATCATGATCCTTTTTCACCTCTTCACTTCAATAAAGATTGAAGATTTTTCCCTTAATCTGAATTCCTGACTCCGGCTGATTTTAAATACGCGGTCATCACAAGGTACATATCCCAATGAGTCAAAGATAAAATGAAAAGCCAAAGATGCACCAAAATGTTTATAGCAGCATTATTTGTAGTAGCAAATAACTAGGGAAACAATATGCACAGTAGTTACATCAATGTAAATGAAAAGACTGATCAAACCTGAATGACCAAGCTTGACCCTAAAAAAGGGAATGTGAGAATCCATCTTTACAGCAATAAGGGAACTGTAAATACCTCTCTCTCTCTCTCTCTCTCTCTCTCTCTCTTCTCTCTCTCTCTCTCTCCCTCTCCCTCTCCCTCTCTTTCTTTATATATATAGTCAGCCTTGAGTGGCATCCTGGTTAATTTTGCTAAATTGTTTTTTTTTTTTTGCATTTTGATTCTTTGTGATCAATCAATTATGAAGCACTTAGATATACCTCCTGATACTGTGCTAGGTCCTGGGAATACAAAGACAAAAATGAAACCATCACTTCTGTCAAAGATCTAATAAAAGGAAAGGCTCTCGGAAGTGGGAGAAGAGAAAGATACTGAAAAATGAAGGTGATTTAAAAATAAAATATGTCAATAAAATTTTGATTTTCTTTTTATAGGTAATTGGAGTTGACCAGGGTCATGTAGCTAGTAAGAGTCTGAGACTGGATTTGAACTTAAGTTCTCCTGACTTCAGGCCAATGCTGTGCCACCTAAAATTTTAATTTTTAAAAAAGTTATCATTGTCAACTTTGCAAGTGGGAAGTAGGTTTCCTTTCTCTCTGGAGCAGAGACTAAGATGCTAAAATCTCTGAACAGTGGGTGTGCACTAAACATGATTCTCCACTTTCTTCCCACTCAGGCCCTGCAATGAGCTCTTCAAGGCAAATGCAGCTTATTTCTTTGGAATATCACAGTGTCAGCTATTCAATGGCAGAGAGGTAGGCACCCATGGAGGGCCTTTTAGTAAAACATTTCCTCAACATGCTCTTTCTCAAAACCATCTCATTAGTACCTCTGTCCTTTGTATTTAGTCATTTAAAAAGTCATGAGGGGATAATTTAGTAGTTACTTTTCTTTAACATACTTGGTTTTCCCTTTCCTTCCCTTCCATTCCCCAAAATATTTACCTTTCAGGAAGACAAAAGATCTGGTTCTAGTTCTAGTTCTTCTACTAATTTACTAAATATGATTTTGGCTAAGTGATTTACCTTCTTTTAGACATGTTTCCTTGATCCTTTATAGCTAGCAGGTTAAACTAAATAATCATTAAAGTTCCTTCTAACTCTGAACCATAGTCTCTAGATCTTATCACAATTCTCCCCTTTGATGATTTTTGCCTAAGCACACTGCCTACTTCCTGTGCTAGTGACAGCACCCTTGTGAATGGCTAATTTTCTATATTCAAATGTTAGAATCAAAGAGGTTATTTGCTGCTTGATAATATTTATAGAGGTTGATTTAAATCAGAAATCAGGAAGGCAGCAAGCAATCTGATACAGATTATACATATATACTTTTTCTATAAATAATCTCTTTGATTCTAATTTTCTTTCTAAAAAATGTTTCAACTGCCTCTTTATTTTCAAAAGTTTATCTTTTTTTTTCACGTATGGTAGGCTCAAATTCACAGGATAGGTTACCCTGACCTGCATCTTGGGTTCATTGCTCTTTGGAGAACATTACTAAATTCTTTCCAATATGTTGTGTACAAATGAATACAAAATAGCCTCATGTGATTTGAATGTTCTTTCCTTTGTATTTGAAGATCTTTCTCCTGACTGCTTTTAACTTTTTAAAAAAAAATTTAATTGCTTAAGTCTAATATACATCATGAAGTTTGCAGTCTTGCTTTTTCTTTCTTTTGTCTTTCAATTAGAATTAAATTCCAAATCCAAATAAAATTAAATTCAACGTTCAAGCAATTTTTTTTCTGTTATTTCCTTCATTGTAATTTTAAGGGTTTTTTTTGTCCTGTCATTTCTCCCAGTGGACCTATCATCTTTAGTTTGCCTTCATTCATCTCCTCCTTCAAGATTTAAGTGTTTTGCTTACACATGAGCATATTTTCTTTTATGTTGTTTTTTGCTTCTTTTCACCTAAGTTGTCCTTCACTTCTAAGTATTTGCCTTCCCAATTTACTGTTCTGTTTAATGAGACTTACTATTGCAACTAGTTTTTCTAATTTTTGCTTTACAAGATGTAAATTCTGCTTTCATAATTCTTATTTTCCTTTTGAATGGCACATGAACATGTTACGGATTCATCTTCTCCTCAAATTCCACAGGGTCTTCTGTTTCACCAAGTATTGAACTATTTTCTTTTGTTTTATAATATATATTCATAGATACCTAAAATCATTTAGTGCATCTAAGAGTCGTATTTCCTTTTATTGTTACTGCTTTTCCCATTGATTTACAAGTTTATGTTCAAGTTCTTTGAAATCTTTGATGATTTCAGGCTTTTGCCCTTATTTTCCTCTATTCCTCATTTTCTGACTTTTTTTCCCCTCTGATCTTTCCTGGATATAGGATCCCAAAGAGTCTCAGTTTCTTCTCACAATGGAAAAATCATAATTCATCAGTTTATGTCTCAGCCCAAGTAACTTTTGGGTGGTCAAAACTCACTCCATTTAGATGCTATGTTCTTCTCCTCAGATTTAATAGAACGCACACCCATGCACACTCAAGTACACATACACACACAAAACACAGTGTCTTTTCCTGATATCCTGCCCTACTCCCTCTGTGTCTTCTCCTGGTATCCTACCCTATTCCCTCTGTTTTAGTTCTTTAGCACAGCATCAACAATTCAGAGCTTTGCAATGCTGCTACTACAGGGTTGTGGTCCCTAGAAGCTTTTGATCCTGAGAAGCTGTTGCCAATAGACTATCTTAACAAGAAAAAAAGTTCCATAGCCTAGAGCTAGAGTTTTCAGGGCACTGGAAAGACATGGGGAGTGGGTTTTGTTGAAAACCTGTGTTGTGTTCTTGGGTCTATTAAAGTAGCCTCACTATCAAAATTGTGGGATGTGGGAGAAGGGTACTGAGTGAATTCAGGGTAAATGAGGGTCAGTTCATAGGGTTTTTTTCTGAAAGGGGAGGCATGCTAATCATATTTTGCATTTTAAGAATCCTGAAGGCTTTTTAAACTTTTTCCATCTTTTCACTTTTACATGACACCAGGTAGATAGGTACATAAAATAATATACAAATCAAACATTGTGATAATAAATCATAAAGAAACTTAATTTAAAATGTTCTTTGATATACATATATGTTACCATTTATTAAAGATGAAAGCAAATTTGCATACTAATAAAATGGATGTGCTTGTTTATTTTTATATAAGGAATTAAATCTTAGCAGAATATTTGATATATTTTACTGCTGACAAATTTTTCATGACACCCATACTCAGTTATGTGACTTCATATGGAATCATGACCCATAGTTTAAGCTTTGTCCTAAACCTAGGAGACTACTAAAGTTGCTCAATCTTTAGTGTATATTTTCTGATTTATAAAGGTTTGAGAGCTCATGAGAATCAGAGAAAATGTCTAATGCTCCATCCTGTTACTTCTATGAGATGAAAATTCTCCCAATTACATTTTAATTTAATTCCTTTGCACTCGGGGGTATTTCAGGCCACATTGGTTTTTGACACCTCTCATCTGTGAGATCAGGAATCTCTAGACATAATCCTAGAAGAGGGCAAAATTAGGCAAAGAATTATGGGTTTAGGAACCATAAACTAAAGATACTTAAATTCTTCCAAAAATGGGTAATCTTTTACCTCCTCAGGCAACTCATTCTTCTTTGATATAGTTCCAATTGTTGGGTAGTTCTTACTTACCTTGGGTCTAAGCAGGTAGGTGGTACAGTGGATAGAGCACTAGGCCTGGAGTCAAGAAGAGCTGCATCAAAATCTGGCCTCAGGCATTTACTAGCTATGTGACACTAGTGTCTCCCTCAGTTTCCTTAGCTATAAAATGGAGATGATAAAAGCAACAAGCTCCCAGATTGTTATGAGGATCAGATGAGATAACTTCTATAAAACACAGAGCACAATGCCTAGCACATAGTAGGTAAAACATAAATATTTGTTTTCTTCCTTCCTAGGTTTGCCTCTTTGCAGATTCCACTATTATTATGCCCTTTGAGACCATATAAGTCGAAGCTCTCTTCCAGAAGACAATTCTTCAAATACTCTTAAGAGAGCTATTATGGCTCTTTTAAGTCTTCACTAGGCTGAAGATTTTCATTTCTCTGGAGCTTCTACTTACCCAGGGAATAATAATATAGAAAGCAAAAAAGGGTACAAAAGTATATCTAATTTTGAGTTCCCTGGGAAATTTGTAAAATGGCTAAGTTTCAATGGCCTCTATCCTAATTCCTATCATCCTATTTTTTCCCATAGCCTTGACCTTAGAGAATTATCTTAATCCCGTAGTTTATACTAGCTTTGAAATGTAAATGTGTGAGTTTTGTTGTTGTTGTTCAGTCATTTTTCAAATCCAGCACTTCATGACCACATTTGAGATATTCTTGGGAAAGATACTGGAGTAGTTTGCCATTTTCTTCTCCAATTCATCTTACAGATAAGGAAACTGAGGCAAAGAGAGTTAAGTGACTTGCCTAGAGTCACCCACCTAGTATCTGAGGTCAGATGTGAACTCAGGAAGATGAATCTTCCTAAATTCAGGCCCAGCACTCTATCCACAGTGCCACCTTAGCTGCCCAAATACATATGATTAAACAGAAACTCTACAATACTACTCAAAGCTTAAATGAATTAAGCACTAATATTGGAATTCACACTCATTTACTTAGATTTGAGATCAGCCCATAAATTTTTACATGAAGTTCTCCTGGTCCTTGATCAGATTGAAAGCTTGCATATAGCCCTGGATGGTCCAAGTCAATGACAGATCATTGGTTTAAAAAAAAATGACCATTTTTCCTTCCCTCTTTTACCCTCAGCAAGGAAGCAGTGTTGAATCTACGACTACTCTGGAGAGAAATTGTTTGTGAGAATGATGGGGAGAAACTCTGTTTATAGAGGTTTAAAAAGAATCTCAAAAAATTATTCCTCCATCCCATCTTCTGCCATGTAGGATTTGGGGCTGGAAGTGATTTTCCTCAGTGCCATTATAAAAGCACACCAGATTTTTCTAGTAATGAGCGGCATTTATTGACTTGTCCATAATGCCAAGATCAAAATTTTCTGACTAGCTTTCCTTTTCTGTCTATTTACTTGATTTTGTTCTGGATTCACTTTCCAGACCAAAGTAACATTCTAGAGAACTGCTGACTCTGAGAGGGCAAAGGAATTGTCTGAGGTCTTCTTCAGCTATAAGTTGATCTAAGTAGCTCATTTGATCCATTTCATCTCTGATGTTCTGAGATCCCAGGAGTTCTAGAGAGAATAATGCAACCTGCAAACAGTATCTGGTCCACTGAACTGCTTAAAGAGAACTTTGTTACCATTTCTTTCCTGTGCATCACCGTACTTCTAGGTCCCAGGCTACTCATGTGCCGTGTTGTATTCAAACATCTTTTCTCAATAATCAGTGTTACACATATCCAACATATAAAGGACTGCTTGCCATCTAGGGGAGGGGGTAGAGGGAGGGAGGGGAAAAAAATCGGAACAGAAACGAGTGCAAGGGATAATGTTGTAAAAAAAAATTACCCTGGCATGGATTCTGTCAATATAAAGTAATTATTAAATAAAAATTAAAAAAAATAATCAGTGTTACAGCTAAAGGGAAATAATCTTCCTATTCTTCAAAGAAAAAAAAATTAAGACAGAACAAATGGAACTGACTTGTTCAAGTTCACACAGTGATAGATAATGGCATTTACACAAGAGCCAAGATTTTCTGAACCCAATTCAATTTCTTTTCCTCTACAACTGGCTACTTTTCACATTAGTCTTTTGGCATTTTTTTTAATTCCCTATTTCTTTTTTCAACCTCTTGTTCCAGTTTACCCTGAGTCTTCCAAGAATTCCAAGGTCACCTGTGTCCTCATAATCTTCTACTATCCTATCTCACCTCAATCCTGCTTTCCTTTTGTTCCCTTAAAGCTGAGAAATTATTCATTTTCCCCTAGAACCTCTCCTTTCTATTACTATGTGGCTGTGATTATCATTTAACCTCTGTAACATTTAGTTTTATTCACTGTAAAACTGAGGGGCTAGATTACATGATCGTGTATGTGTTTTCTTGCCCTAATATTCTGTTATATGATTCTCAAAGCTTGGGAGATATTCAACCAATTCACACATAATTAGTCTTAATGATTGATATTCTTCAACCTCTCGCAATCTGACTCCTGATACCACCACTTGACTGAAACTGCCCTTTCTAAGATTGCCAATGATCTCTTAATTTCCAAATTGACTTTTTCTAAGGCTTCATCTTTCTTGACTTCTGGAGCACTTAATATTGTTAGTGATACATTCCTTGAAGTTATTCTTTCCCACAACATTCTTATGGCACTGATCTTTCATGGTTCTCTTCCTAAAGCAGATGGTACAAGCACTTGGCATATCACTGTTACTTAATAAAGCTTGCAGTTTATTGACTGTTCTTTTTCATCTTCTTTGCAGGACCATCATCCATGTTCCACTCTCTACATGTGGATCCATTTCAATTATCTGTCTTCAACCTTCACTCACCTCCCTTGGTGCTCTAGCTCTTGATGATTTCATCAGTTCCCATAGATTCAGTTGTCATCAATTCAGAAAACTCCCAAATCTACACATTTAGCCATCTCTCTCTCTTGAGTTTCAGTGTAACATCATCAATAATCTATTGGATATTTCAACTAGATTTCTAATAGGTATCTGAAATTCAATATATCCAAAACAATGAATTATCCTCTCTTCTGTTTCTCCCCTTCTCTCTTTCTCTCTTCCTCTCTTTCTTTCTCCCCCTCTCTTCCTCCCCTTTTCTCCCCCTCTCTCTTTCCTTCCTTCTCTCTCTCTCACCTTTCTCCCCCTCCTCTCTCTCCCTCCTCTCTCTCCCAATCTCTCTCTTTGCTCTCTCTTTCTACCCCCTCTCCTGGATATTTCATCTAGATTTCTCATAGGTATCTCAAATTCAATATATCCAAAACAATGAATTATCCCCCCTTCTGTTTCTCCCCTTCTCTCTCTCCCTCCCTCTTTCCCTCCTTCCCTCTTTCTCTCTCCTTCCTCTCCCCCTCTCTCTTCCCCTTCTTCCCCTCTTTTCTCTCTCTCCCTCTCTCCCCATCTCTTCTTCTTCCAGTACTTTCTCTCACTCTCATATTCAATTATTTGTCAGTTTTATCTCTATACCATCTCTCAGATTTGCTACCCACTTCTTTTTTTTCATAAATCATTACCTTGTAACCATATTGCTTCTCAACTAGACTATTAAAACAACCTCCTAATGAAACTAAAATGAAAATTTCTTAGTTCTATTTCTGACTCAAGACTTTGCCACCATGACTCCCTATAGGTATTCTTCTCCTGTCCTTTCTAGTTCCCTTCTATCTTCCTCCTTTAGAGTATAAGCTCCTTGAAGGCAAGGACTCCCTTGATTTTACCTATATGTCTGGAGAGCTTAGCAGAGATCCTGGAAAATAGTACTTTAGACTTGTAGACAGACTAACCACCAAGTCTTCTTGCCTGAAATATTTTCCCTTTCTAGTCTTTCAAACAGTTAAAACATCAGTATTCTTAAATAACAGATGTCATTCTCTGGCTCAAAAAGCTTATTACTTCTAGGATTAAATAGAAACTTCTTTGTTTGGCATTTAAATATTTTCATAGTTTGGTTCCAACTTATCTTTTAAAATTGATTTTGTATTTCTCTCATATTTTCTATGTTCTTGATAATTCAAATCTACTTGCTGTTCCTAGTTCGTAACAATCCAACTCCTGACCCTATATTTTAACACAAGTTGCCTTAAAGATTCTCCTTCTTTATCTCTGCTTCTTGGGATACCTAGTTCTTTTCAAAATTTTGATCAAGTGCCACTTCTTAAGCAAGCCAATAACTTTGTACTGAGTTTGTATATATTTTTGCATTTTATCATCTGTATGCATACCTTCACTATTAAATTGTAAGTTTCTTGAAGGCAGAGGCTCGCTTGTTTTTGTTTAAAAAAAATAATACCAAGCATAATGCCTAACATATGCCTAGCCTGGTACTTAAGAAATGCATGTTGAATTTAATTTCCTATATTAGAGCTATCCCTCTTGGTAGTACTTTGATATTACAAGAAGATGTCTGGAGGGTAATATTTTGTAACAAAAAAAAAAAAAAAAGAATGTACCCTCAATGAAATATTATGGAACGTGGGAGATCTTTTTTTAAAAATGGTTGGGAGGGCTGCTAGGTGGTGCAGTGGATAGACCACCAGCCCTGAAGTCAGGAGGACCTGAATTCAAATCTGACCTCAGACACTCAACACTTCCTAGCTATGTAACCCTGGGCAAGTCATTTAATCCAATTGCCTCAGCGCAAAAAAAAAAAAAAAAATGGTTTGGGAACTTACATGTGCAAAAATGTAGCAATTATTGTTGTAGTGGCAAGAAACTGGAACCTGAGTGGACTTCCATCAGTTGGAGAATAGTTAAATAAGTTATGGTATATGAACAATATGAAATATTATTGTCATATAAGATAGCAGAATGATTTCAGAAAAACCTGGAGAGACTTACATGAAATGAAGCTAAGTGAAATGAGTAGAACTAAGAGAACTTTATACACAACAAGAGTATGATCAACTATGATAGATTTGGGTCTTTTCAACAATGATGTGAATCAAGCCAATTCCAATAGAGAGAGTTGGAGAGAGCCATCTGCATCCAGAAAGAAGACCATAGGAAGTGAATGTAGATCACAACATAGTATTTTCCCTTTTTGTTGTTGTTTGTTTGCTTTTTTTTACTCCTCATTTTTTAATCTGATTTGTTTTATGAAGTATGATAAATGTGGAAATATGTTTAGAAGAATATTATTGAATTACTTTCTATCTAAGGAAGGGGCTGGAGGGAGAGGAAGGAGAAAATTTTGGAACACAAGGTTGTGCAAGGATGAATGTTTAAAAAAAACCTTTGTGTGTATTTTGAAAATAAAAGGCTATTTTTCAAAAAAAAATTTAAAGAATATCAAGGAAAGTAAGAAAGAAAATTTAACACAACATTAAATAAATAACCTGATTTTTTTTTAATGCTTTGGTTTTATTTTTTCTTAATTACATGTAAAACAACTCAACATTTTTTTTTTACAATTTTTGAATAAAAATTTTCTACCTCCTTCATCCTTGGGAAGGCAAGAACTTTAAGATTGTATATGTATATACATGTGTGTGTGTATATATATATATTCAGATACATATATATCCATATGTAAATAAACACACACACACACACACACACACACATATATATATTGCAGTTATACAAAGCATATCTCTGCGTTAGTCATTTTGAAAAAGAGAACACAGACCAAAAATATAAAAATAAAATAAAAATAAAGAAAGCAAAAGAAAAGAAAGTATGCTTCAATCTGCATTCAGACTCTAGTAGTTCCTTCTCTGGAGGTAGATACCATTTTTCATCATAAGTCCTTCAGAATTGTTTTATATCATTGTATTGCTGAGAATAACTAAATTATTCACAGATGATCATCATAAATATGAGCAGCAGAGATCTTGAAGTATTGGTTTGGGGGAAAAACATGTTTGTGTTATCAAACCATATTATGTAGAATTATCCTATTCCATCTAGCTAGTTTACTTGAGAGAAAATTTGGCCCTCCCTGATTTATCAAGGAGTAGAAGGAAGACTATTGAAATGGTCACCTTTTGAGGGGTTGATCCTTTATGTTATTCTTAACCTCAGTAGAAGGAACTGTGTGGTACAAAACCTAAAACTGCTTTCTAACTTCCCATCCAGCCTTTCTGCTTGCCCCTGAGGTGTCAGACCTATCATTAGGTGTGTGACCAGAATACCTAATTAACATCTACATAGACTTCTGAATGATGGTGAACTATGTTTAACCTTATCCCTCCCCCAGAATGGGCAAAAGCACAGTTCCCCAACTGGGTCCTAATCATTTATTTAAGCAGCATCCTGAGAAGGCAGGCAAGCTGCATGTTAAGTCCTCCACCCTTTTCTCCTTCAAGAGAGACTTCACAGGCTGTTCTGCCTTTGTACAGCCTGCTTCAGGGCCTGGGAACTGCAATCTGTTGACTGACTCCCTGTAAACAAACACTCCAGATCAGATAGAGAGCCTTGGGGCTTCAGAGAGATCCCACATCCCTTAATTACTTAACAGAACCTAGGCCACATCCTTACTTTCCTCCCTACCTTTCTCCTACAGCTGCTACCTTAGAAAAACACTTACGCTGGCTGCTTTCCATACCTCAAGCTCTTAAAATTCTCATTAGCAATCATTTTGCCCTGATCTTTTCTCTCTGGTGTTTGGAGCTGGAGCTTGAGGGAGGGAATTGTAGGAAGGGGATTGAGTGAGAGGTGGAGCTAATAAGGGTGGGTATCTCTTTCAAAGTTTTGCATCCTTCCCTTCCCTCTCCCAAAAGTGCTATTACAAGATTAATGGGCAGCTTGTAATTTGCAGATGATGGCCTGATAAGTGTTTGGGCTGTGTCACAGTCTGCCTTTGAAACATACATCAAAGATAAAATCTCAAAGGTCGGCTAAGGGAGGTTGCATGATCTATGAGATTTGCAGATGCTGTCGAGCCCTTATAGCAATTATAAGTGGAGAATGAGTGAGCAGTGAGTGGAGATTTATGGGAGAGCCACATGGACAAACAAGCATACCTAACCCAGGAGGAGGAACTCCCCATGTCTCTCACATATGCATATAATTTTATTTGGGGAGGGAGGAAAGAGAATGGTTATTAGTTATTAAATTATCAGGTAATATTTGTACATAAACTGCTGAAAGAAAGCCTATAAAAGTATTAATGTCAAAGGATCACCATGTTGCTGTGGAATAAAGTCCTGGGCTGACAGTCAGAAAACCTGGGTTCTAATGTTCCATTCTGATGCTAGGTACCTTGACCTCTATAGACATATATAAAACTAGGAGGCTGCATTCTGTGTTAAGGTCCTTTTATGTTCTGATGGTCTGTGTGATTATCTCTACATATATTTGGCCCTCCCCTTAAGGCCCGCACTATTCCTGGTTTTTATAGTGACCTTTGCAACTGTTAATTGAGGGACATTTCCCTAGGACTACATGAAGGCTTTAGTCATTTCAGCCCCATTCTTAGAAGGCAGAGCTGCCTCTGTGTTCCCTGAAACCTGTCATTGCATCTTCTACATCAGTCAGAAGTCTGAAGGCTCTTGGTTTTCTCTATGAATAAAACATATCCTCACTCTGGCATCAGCAAAAACAGAGAGTAGGGAGGAAAAGAGAAGAAAATGAGTAGGAAATGGGGTAGAGAAACAGAAGGAGAATAAAAGAGAGAAAAAAGAAAATGAGGAGATAGGAGGGAAAGAAGAATGCAGGAAGAGGAGGATAGAAATACTTGCAATCTAACCCCATCTCTGTTCCCTGAACTCCAATTAAAAAAAAAAAATTCTTAGATCCATACACATTCTGCTTTGGTCCCTGGTGCTGTCCAAGGTGCTGAGCCAAATGAACATCACTGGTTCCTGCCTTAGGCATCCACTTATGAAAATATCTGCTCATATTTCTTCCCATATTCTCCTGAAAAATGATTTTAAAATGTCATTTCTTATTCCAGCCCTCAAGATTATGGGGAGCAGAAAGTAAAATAAGTACTGGGGCCATGGCTAGTCCCAGGAATGCAGAATCATGAGTGACCTGTTATAAAGTCTCTACCCTTTTCAGATCTCACTGCCTTCCCAAAATCAGTCTGTAAGTAATCCGTGTGTGGTACTCCTCTTCAGATAGGTGTCAATCCAGGAGTGTTATCCTCCCAAGTTGTTTCATCATTAGGCTCTGTGAAGAAAAGTGACCATACTTAAAGACAAGCTACCAATCCTCAGAATTACAGTCTATGAAGAGACCTTGTATATCATCTGATCAAATATCATTTTATGAAAGATAAGGCTAAGTCCCATAAAAATGAAATTATTTAGTCAAGGAGCTAATTTTAGGGCCTCAGATAGAGTCCAGATCTCTTGATTCCTCAATTCCAGTGTGGCTGGGGTTTTTTTCAACTTCATGGTGATGTATCTATTGTTTACAGAATCTAAGAGACCTAAGATGTCATCTAACCTAAGTACCTAAGCAAAAGTACTTCTATATAATTCCTGATAAGTGATCATTGAACCTCTACAGGAAATCCTGCAGTGATTGAGGAATCCACTGCTTCTTCCTAAAGCAGCTCAATCCACACTTAGGTTACTTTAATGTTTTTTCCTCCTTGTCTGCCTTTTTATATTTTGCACTCATTCCTTCTAGAACTGTCTTCTGGATCAAGGATAATAAGTCTAATTCCTATGACATATATAGGAATTAGACTAATACTTGAAGACAACTATCACATATTCCCTACATCATCTTATATCCAGGCTGAGGATGCCTGGTTTCTTCAGAATGCCTGATTCTTTTGTGACATAACTCCTTGAAATATATCTCAACTGCTGATTAATTTTTTGGCCATTTTAGTCCATTTAAAAGCATTTATTCAGTGCTTACTATGTCTATCCATGTCCTCAAGGAACTCGTATTCTAATGTGGGAGACAAGATGGAAACAATGAATATACAAAATATATAAAACATAAAGGAAAGGGATGGAGGAAGGGATCAGGAAAGATCTCCTGCAGAAAACACTTGAACTGAGTCATAAAGAAATCCAGGTTCATGAAGCATTTACTGTACAACTACTGTATACCTATAACTTTGTTTAACTGCCATTGAAGAGATAAGAAATATAATATGTGGTGTTCAGTTTGAGTTCATAGTCCAATTAGAGAAATAAGATTCAAATATCTGATTCCCCTCCCCACTTCAAAAGAGTCAGACCTATAATTGGAATGATCACAGTTTGCAGCAGCAATGTCTTAGTTACAATTTGGTGATCTACTTTATGCCATAGATTAGATAACTGAGATAGGAACATGCTTTTCTACTTGCCTTTTTTCTATTCAAAATATCAGTTTTATTTTTTTTAAAAAAGAAGTAGAAATGTTCAATTTCTAGTCATATAGAGGATATTTAATCTGGGCTAAGACAATGCATCATAAAGCAAAGGGGCCTCTTGTACCTGGATTCAGATCACATAACCTCATTGCAGAAATTTTATAACAAAGATTATAATTATTTTGATGAATTATTCCAATTTTTGAAATCTGACTTTCCGTGAGAGATATAAAGTAAATATGAAAAGACTATTATAAATGTGTGCTTACACACAGACACAGTAAAAGTAGTTGTGAAAGTTTAGACCTTATACCCTCCACTAAAAGTGTTCTCTAATGCCCTCTTGTGGTGTAGCAGTAATCCAAGATATTTGGAGTTCTCTACTGAAATGCAACTTCTAATAGGTCTCCCATTCCTAGAATGTATTCTCTCTTTACCTCAACTTTTATAGTTCCTGTCTTACTTTAAGAGGCAGTTAACACACCATTTATTAAATTTATTACTTATCTCTCAACTTCTCAAGTCTTCTCTCCCAGACTACCTTGTAGTTAACTACTTTGTATAACATATTTACAATCTATATTATACTGCTTGTTTAAATATCTATTTTAGTCTAATTAATATGTAAGCTCCTTGTGAGAAAGAATTATTTCATTCTTTGTGCTTATATCCACAGTGCCTGGCATACAGTAAAAATTGAATTAATACTTGTTCATTGATTAGTCAAATTAAAAAGACAATATTTATAATTCCAGAGATGCACATAGATATATTCTATCAGAAGACCAAAAAAGAGTTTTATTAGAGAACAGGTCACCATGTGATAATTTTTTTTCCTGACATAACAACTCATAAAGATCATCTTCTAAGCTATGGCATGTCCATATAGAATGAAATTATGGCTCCTTGAAGTATGTGTATGTGCACACATGTGTGTATTCTCATGCATGTTTGTGTGTTTGTCATCAAGGCATTTGTTACCACAAGAGATAAACTGGTTATATAATAAGAAAAGAGGAATGACAGAGGGATAAGCTCACATGTTACCATGAATGACAAGATCTAGAAGTTACTGAAATATTTGAACAAGAATCACACTGGATGAAAAGAGGCTGAATAGATAATAAGAACATAAAAGTTAAACCTGAAAAGTGTAGTAGACATCTTCTAGTCTTGGGATATAATCAGCACTAGTGAAAGGAATACCCCTCACCAATGAGATAACAGAACTCCTTGAGAAAGACATGGCATAGTGCATCCCTAAATATGGAGTCAGAACTGGGTTCAAATCTTGCATCAAACACTAAAAAGTTGTGAAATACTGCCCAAGTCACTTAACCTCCCTATGCTTTAATATCCTCATCTATTAAATAAGAAGGTTAGGCATAATGGCTTCTAAATTACTTTCCAACTCTAAATCTATGATCCCACAATCCATTGATATATTTTCCATTTTATTCCAAGTTGGTTTTAAAGAAAAATTGGCAATCTCTTGGGGTCTAGTCTAATTGAATGCTGCTAATTTTTTTAAAAGAGAAATTATTTTGCTTTTAATTATCTTTGTTCTAATGACTCACAAGGGATCTAAAGCAGGTCCTAATATAACCAAATACTCACTCTTTGAGGAGTCCAGCAGACTCAATGCTATCTGTCTTTAGGACTCAGTCTATCTATGGAATTTGGGGGGAAAGAGGAGGCAATTTTCACCAATTGAGTGTGGTCCTGTAATTTGAAATAAAGGACTGTGTTTTTAGAGGCTATTCCTTTGAATAACATACAATCTTAGAACTAGAAAGGACTGCCACAATCCCTAGTTAAGTCCCTGCTTATTTTTCTTGGAGAATAACATATACTTGACTCACTTTTTAAAGAAATTCTTCCCGATCCATAATCTGTATTTCTTTCACTTCACCCAACCTGAGACAGAACTAGTATTAAGCTGAGCATCTAGCATGTCCTTCCTTTTTATTATTTTTTGCACTTAATGGTATTTTGTTTTCCTCCAATTACATGTAAAGATGGTTTTTAACATTCATTTTTGTTAGGTTTTGAGTACTAAATTTTCCTTCTTTCCTTCCTTTCCTCCCCCCTTCCCAAGACAACAAGTAATCTAACATTTCCTTCCTTACTTAACATCTGCTCAGACCAATATACATCACCCAATTTCTGAAGTACAAACCAAGGAAGATATATTCAGATTTATTTTTGCTCCTATTTCAGAACTTGGACTATAAAACCTGAGTAATCATTGAACAGAATTTTTTCCAAGTAGTAATCTGCCTCCTTGTTTAGATAACAGAAAATCTTTTAATTTTTTTGTGCTTTCCTGATTAATCAACTCTAAATTGTCAGCAAATTCTTCAACCTCTCTAACTTTCTGTTAGAATTTGTTCTTTTCTTCTAAAGTCAATGTCTCACCAAAATTCTTCTATTTGATAACATAAAACTGTTTTAACTTTAGGGAATTATATAAATTAATCTGGCAGATAACGCTATGAATGAATTCCTCTTCCATTGAAATTAGAACTGACTTTCAGGCTTTATCACCCAAGGCAATTTCTGAAGGTACTCCTTCCTTACCTTTACTTCTTAGAATTCCTGGCTTCTTTCCAAGCTCATTTCAGATGCTGAAACCAGAAATCTTTGCTTATCCAATCAGTTGTTAGAATGGCTCACTCTTAAGTAATTATATTTTGGAGTAAAGATAATGAAGGAGTGCCTTCCAGGCATGACTACCAGCATGTGCAAAGGCAAAGAGATTTAAGATGGAATATTGGGTTCAGGAAACAACTGGTAGACTGATATGAAAGGGTATCACATGAAATAAGTCTAGGAAAGGTACAAATGACTTGTGTTGTTAAAAGCTTTAAATGCCTGAGGAGTTGGGGTTTTATACTAGAGGCAAAAGGACACCATTGAAGACTTTGAGTAGAGAAAGAGTCCAGTCAAGCATATGTTCATTTTAGGAATATTAACTTGAAAGGGTAACATAATGATTTTTTTCCTGCATCATAGGGCAAAAGTGTAAGTCATGGGAAATATATGAAAATTGTTGTTTGTACTTCATTTCAAAGAGAAACAAAGACATTATGGGGAATATCCTGAGTTGAGCATTAATTGAGGCAGACATGCACAAAATCATCAACTTCACTCTCTTCCAGTGATCAAAGTCCAATTTTCAACTTGTTTAAACTATATTGGATTGCTTGATGTGTAGGGGAAGGGGATGAAGGGAGGAAGGGGAGAAAATTTTGAAATACAGGGATTTTGCAAGTATGAATGTTGAAAACTATCTTTGCATGTGTTTTGAAAATAAAAGGCTATTATTAAAAAAAAAAAAAAAAAAGCTCAGTGACAAGACAAGTTGATGGCCCAGGATGCAGCAGATGACCTTGACATCTTTGATGCCTGACCAAGCTCTAAGTACATCATAGCAACTGCATCAGCAGCCTTCACGGTTGTGGGAACAGATTGTTGTCATCCATCCAATATGCCAGGAAAGGTCTTCACATGTTGCAACTTGATGGTGTAATAGATAGAATGTCTGGTCTTGCGGTCATTAAGACTCATCTTCCTGAGTTCAAACCTGGCTTCAGACATTTTCATGGAAGTAGATTACAGCTAAATGTAAGGAAGAATTATCTATTCATAATAACTCATATTTGTATAAGACTTTATGATTTGTAAAGTCCTTTCTTCACAACAGGCTAGTAATGGATTATTATTTCTATTCTATTGATGAGGAAATTGAGACTGAAAAACTGAGACGTCCAGAAAACATACAATCAGTAATTAGATGAGGCAGACTCCATACTAAGATATCCCACCCTAGATCCCATAAGCTTTATCCATTACACCATTCTGATATAAACTGTGTTCCCCTGATCTTTGGGGGGGAGTGGGGTTATGTTCTCCTTGATTCGGTTTCCCTTGGGGGTCTCTAGGAGCAGTCTTCATTTCAGTTCAGTAATCACCACAAGAACAGCCAGGGGTTAAAGTCCAAATCCTTTATTTTTTTTCTTTCAAAGTCTTATCTCCTTTTCTGGGGCCCAGTTAGTTTTTCTGGAGGCCTATCTCTCTCCTTGGTTCTGAGAGCTTGAGCTCCCTCCTGTCTTCTGCTCTCTGAATTTCTCCAAATTCAAAGGTTTGTGCTTCAGCTCCAGCCACCACAAAAGTGGATGATGGAATGAATTTGTCTCACCTCCAGAGCTTCTCTAGTGTGCTTATCTTCTCTGGCTCTGAGAGCTTCCCCTCTGTGGCCCTCAGGCCCTAATTATGCTTCACACTGAGTATACGCCAATCATTATATCACTAGGAAACCATTATTTGTTATAGAATTAAATCAATCATACTGACCCATGCTAAACCAGATAACCAATGTCCCTATCAATTCTACTTAGTACCTTGTAAGCATTCTTTGTTTCAATTTCAGAGTTCTGGCCCATAACTGGGGGGGGAGAGCGAGGGAGGGTGTACCTGGGTTAGAAAAACCCTAAAATTTCTACCCCTCCCAACCTTTGGGAGGGGCCCCCACCCTCTTGTTCCTAGGGGAAACTCCCATGGAGATCTCCACCTACAGGAGACCTTGGGCTGGGGCATAATCACCACCCTTTATTGAATTGAAAATCACAATCTTAATCTCCCTAGCCTCAAACCATAGAAGGTTAATAAAAGAAGACTCTGAACCCCAAACTTTTGCTAAAAATCCTTTCTGGATTTGGCCCTCTAGGAAGCTGTTTCTCAGTATAAACCCAATTTTGCCAAAAAAAAAAAAAAAAAACACCTCTCTTTGCTAAATTTCGTTGGAACTAGCCCTCTGGAAAGTTGTTTCTCAGTGTAACAAACCCATTTTTTGCCAAAACCTCACCTGCAGTTCAGGACTGTGAATTCTTTCACAAAAAAACCTGTGACATGGGACCAGCGATCTCTCACCCCTCATTTCTCAAACCTCAACAATTCTGCCTTTCCATTAGGCATCAATTGTCTTCAGAAGTCATGAGGTTACTACCTCTGGAAGTAGACTTGTCTATGTCTTCCTTGTGTTCATAATGCCCTTTCCTATTGACATGAGTGAACTCTGTAAAAATTGTGTCCCCTTTAATCTGTAAAATAATCACTGAAATTGTGTCCTCTTAACTCTGCAAAAAAAGAAAGATTTGAGGTCTCCCAGACTCCAGAGAGTCTGGGAGAAAGCATATTTTCCAGACAAACTTTTTTCTGAGATAAGCAGCATCATTCAATTGGAAATCTCAGGCAAATCACCCCCCATTGATCTTTTTGGGAAGCCAGATCCCCTTTCAGGAAATTCTGAAAAAAGTCTTCAAAGTAATTTCATTCAATTGGAGATGTTGGTCTGATAATCAGTTCAAACTGCCCCAAGATTTGTTTATAAAATAGGTTTCTGTCAAGCCATTTTTTGCAAATTTCTTTATTAAGAAATTTGTCTGCTGAAAGAGAGCTTCTTAGTGAAAAAATAAAATTTCTTTTTTGCCACAGACTTTGGAATTTGCAAATTCTTTCACATTTGGACCTGTGTCTCCAAGCAGAGAGGGGATTTCTCTCATTCTACACATCATCACTATGACTTCTGCCTCCTCCCTAGCCTTTAAGGCTTAACTCTTCCATGAGGCCTTTCCTTTTTCTTACCCACACCCTTTTCCCACACAAGCTTTGAGCTCTGCCTTGTTAACTCTCATAGTATTTTGTTTCTCTCTAAAAGCTCTTACGGCTATCATTATTTAAATGTTAAATGTATATTTACAAGACTATTTTAAAGAGAACTCAAATAAGGCAAATGCTTATCCAGAGGTCAGAAAAAGCAGTACAGAAATACTCTCAAGGTCTCTCTGAAGAAATTTTGCATTGATTGTGAGATATGGGAGACACTGGAATAAAACTGCCCAATATGGCATACCCTTATTGAAGAGTATGCTGTGCTTTATGAGCAAAGCAGAATCACAGTAATACAAAAGAAATATAAAACACACAAATCTAGAAATATCACCATTACAAATGTTCAGACTATTTATGCCCAACCTGTGGTAGAACCTTCTCAGCTTGTTTTAGATTGATCAGCTAGAGTCAAACATATCGTACTTCAACCCCAACATTGTGATATCATTGGTTCTCTTTGAATTTAAAAGACAACCAGGCTTTTTGTCTTTCTTATTTCTCCAGATAGACTAAGCTTGCTGAGAAAGAAGCAATGTCACATTCTTCTCTATAATTCCCATGTCCTCTTGTATTGGGCCTTGAACAGTACAGACTTCCAATAAATTGACTGAAGTTGAAATTAGGTTGGAATTTGGAGAGAGTACAACTCTGAATCATAAACCCCATTTCCAAATACATTTCTGGAGAGAAATGGGTAAGGGGCATGAACATCCAGAGCTACCATTCTCTAATTCTCATCTCCTCTTAGCTTAGTTGGTTTTATTGTTCCAAGGTCTAGAAGCATCTAAGAAGTCCAAAGTTCTAGAAACAGCAGGGAATAAAGGCAGATTTTTGTGTATTGACATGCAAACAAGGAAAGAAGAAAAACCAAAAGCAAAGTGAATTTAAATAAAAACTGCTTCAGTTTTTCTCTAAATACAGGTGTTTACTTTCTGGTTTTTCTTTTTATTTGGGGGCTAAAAATAGAGCCCTAATGGATCATCATATAAAAGCATAATAAAGAGAATTTAAAATCCTGCTTTCTTCACTAGATAAGCTCACAATAACCTTTCTCCAACCATTATATGCCATTCCCATGTAAGTACATCTTGACCTCTCTCCACAATCAATTATGAAAGAAATAAAGAAAGAAAAAACCAACCCCCCATTATTTCTTAACTGCAGGAAGACTTTTGTTTGATTCTAGATGCAAGATCCTCCTCCTACTTAATGTAAATATCCTGGAAATTCAGGTGAGCTTACATTTGACAGAATTGGATGAATTCCTGAAGTTGCAAGTAAACTAAATTCTGTTTTAAGTGTAGTAGGGGAGTTTGCTATTTAAAGGAAGCCTGAGGCAAAGCCTTGTGTAAAGAGAATGAACAGCTACTAATATAGCTGGTGAGTAAATCTGGATTCCCTTATGTGAAGTTTACTCAAAGTAGGTTGTACCTGCATATACACCAAACTTTATATCCCTTGGGTTTCTTCCTTAACCCTGGATGAGAAATTAATGCCATCTCTGCTTGCTCCTGTTCACTTGCTTTCAAGGACTCTAACTTGGAAAAAAGGATGGTTTGTCTGCAAGTAGAGATTCCTGAAAATAGAACAGGAGAACCATACTCTCTCTTTTGATTCCTAGAATGATCTTCTTAAACCTGAATTATTTCCTTAGTTTATTAAAAAATAAAAAAGCCCAAAGCCTGTTAGCTTGTGTTTCAGTTATATGGGGCTTCTCCTACTGTAATGCCAGAGAAACTGAGGCTAGATAGAAATTAGAGAGGGTTTTAAAATATTTTATTAGAGGGAGAGTTTGGAATGGCCAAGCCATTTTAGCCAACTAGAAGAATGGAACTATTGTCTCAAAACAACTAACCACAAGTTAGGAATTCTAGAGACTCTTATAGAGCTCCAGCAATCAGGCAAACAAAGGTAGGGTGGGGTAAAGCACTGGTGAGTGGGAAGTTCCAGGAAAAGACCTAAATGTAGTTTTGACAGGTTGGGGGTAAAGAGTAGGGATCATAAATTCTAATAAGTGAAGATGCTAGAGACAGGATGTCTGGACTCGGAGATGGGGGTGCCATCTAGGTATTTGAGATAAGCCATCTGGAGTTTTATGACTCTTTGGAATGCTAGTGGTCAGGGCTTCCAGCCCTAATTATATCAGTTCTAATGGCCAGAAAGGGGGGTTGCCACCAGGGAGACTGAGGCAGAACAATTCAAGGAAACTGAGGTATAACACTACCCCTCCATACTTTTCAAATTTTAGAAAGTCAATGTTGCTAACTCTAGGCAGGAACAGATTTCCAAAAGGAAAACTGGATCAAATGAACAGTAATATGATCTACAAAACTCAGCAACTGTAGATGGTCCCCAGGTTCTCCAACCAAATACAATCAGACCTAGGCCTGTAGGGCCATAGAGCATGGTCTTAAATTTGGGTTGACCAAACTTAACAGTTCCTATTCAATTATAGGACAAGAACCACTGGTTTGTTTTGTTAATTTTAATGACCTGAAGCATTACATGAAATTTATTTATTTTTCTCCTTAATGGTATATTTTCACAAGGACAAAGGGATGTTTAGAAAAGCATCTTAACTGCAATTGTAAAAAACCATAGTCTCAGTTTTTTGTGTTTATTTTTATGTCTTTTTTAAAAAAGAACTCAAAAACTTGAAATGCTCTTCATCTGTCTTTTGAACTCTTGTCCACCTCTATATGGTCCTATCCCTCAGGGTCATTAAGACATATGAAATGGAAATCAAATAACTCCCATGTTTTTTAATACCTTGATTAGCAGGGTAGATTCTAAACCTCAAAATCTAGGCCATGAGAAGTGCCATTCAGGAGTGTCTGTCTGTCAGAAGATACCATGTTCATTTCTGGAAAGCTAAAGCTGTCCTCCTTAATATTGAACTTGAAAGGGTAAGGGTCTTCTAACAATACGCATTTTCTTTAATAATCTATTATAGATGTGTCATCTATGAATTTATCTGCAGAAATCCATTTATATTTTTTAGCCTCTTCCATGTCTTGGGGTAACAAGTTCCATAAATTTTCTTCCTGATGTGTAAAGTAAAATTTGCTTTGAAGTTGGTTCTAAAAGGGCAATTCTCAAAGTCTTTGGTCTCAAGATTCCTTTATATTCTTACAAATTATTGAGGATTCTAAAGGATTTTTGTTTATATGGGATATATTGATCAATATTTACCACACTTAGAAATCAAAACTGATGTTTTAATAGTTATGAATATTAATACTAAATATTAAACATTTTATATGTACAATTTAAATAAATTTTAATTTTAAAATAATAAACCTATTGCATATTAAGATAATAATGTTCTTAAATATATTTCCCAAAGCAGAAAAGTTTAGTGAGAAGGATGGTATTGTTTTATTTATTTTTTGCAAGTCTTCTTAATGTCTGCTTAATAGAAGAGAATGGTTTCTCATATCTGCTTCAGCATTCACTTTGTTTCAGTATATTGCTTTGTTTCAAGTATAAGAAGAAAATCCAGTACCATACAGATGTGTACTTGAAAAAGGCAGGAGTATTTTAATAGGCAAATAACATCTTAGTTTTTTTTTTTTATGAAAATAGCTTTAACTCCAAGGACCCCCTGAAAGGATTTCAGTGACCATATTTTAAGAAGTGTGTTCTAAAACAATCTGTCCTTAAAGGTTCAAGAAAGATCCCAAGTTTGATTGGAATAGATGAATAGAAAGGTCCCAGGAGTCAGAAATCCTCAGTTATCTCCTGAATTCTGCTATTTACTTCCTTGGGTGACATTCCCCAAGTCACTTCCTCTCTCTGAGAGTCAGTTGTACTATGTGATTATTATAAAGAAGACTTCTATCTCCAAGTGATGCGTGAGCTCTCTATTGCTGGATATCCTAAGAATTGAAACACCAAGGCTAAGTGGGCTCAACTGGCTCTTCCTATTGGGTTCATCTAGACCTGATATTTATTCACCCAGTAGGTTCCTTTTCAGGGAAAAACTGAAAGATGCCTTCACCTCAGAGCACTTTTTTCTTTTTTTAGTTTCATCTTAGGTATCCTCAGCCTTAGGAGATTGTAGCATTGGAGGCAGATGGTCCCACCAATTTTATTAGCTCATTTGGCTGAGCTGCAGAGAATTGAAGCCCCCTCCTTCCAATTAGAATTTAATTATTAAAGACCTTCAGTTCCTCTTATAAAATGAATTTTCCTTATGAGAAAAGGCTTCTGAAGAGAACACTATGGCATTATAGCCTAATGGTTTCTATGGAAGTTTCCTTTTTCAGACCAACAAACCTAGGAGGGAGCCTGAGACAAGGCCTCTGTTTCTGAAATTGAAAATATTTGGGATAGTTTAAAGAAAGCTTTTTATAAGTAGACAAGATTTTATGTTATTTCTTGGAGACTTTTTCCTAAGATTTTTTTCAACATGTTTTTATTTATTTCATTAAATACTTCTCAATTACATATTAAAAAATTTAATTTTGAGTTTCAAATTCTCTCCAACCTTTTCACCACTCCCCCTTCTCTGAGATGGCAAGTAAATTGATATCAATAATACATGTGAAGTCATGCAAAATATACCTCTATTTTAACCAATGTTGCAAAAGAAAATACTGACCCAAAAAAAGAAGAAAAATAAAGAAAATAAAAAACATTCTTCAGTTTGCCTTCAGAAAAAAAAAAAAAACAAGCAAGCAAACAACAACAGTATCCAGTAATGGATAGCATTTTCATCATGTATTATTTGGAATTATCTTGGATCATTATCTTGATAAGAGTGCCTAAATCTTTCATAATTGATCATCCTTACAATCTTACTGCTACCGTGTACAATGTTCTCCTGGTTCTGAAGTCTTCCCATTTCCTGATATTTTTCATCTGACATCCCCGAAGCTGCTTTAAACTGAGGAGGGCAAAAATACAATGGTCTAAGACACTTTCAAAAGAATCATGATGGAAAACGATATCCACATCCAAAGAAAGAACTATGGGATCTAAATGCAAATCAAAGCATATTATTTTCACTTCTTTTTTTTTCTTTCTCATGGTTTTCCCCTTTTGTTCTGAATCTTCTTTAACAACATGCCTTATGAGAAATATGTTTAATATAGTAATAATAATAATATATCAGATAGTTTGCTATCTTGAAGGGGAAGGGGGACAAGAAGAAAAAAATTTGGAGCTAAAAATCTTATAAAAGTGAATCTTGAAAGCTATCTTTACATGTACTTGGAAAAAATAAAATACTATAAATTGAAGAAAAATCATCTGACTCAGTTGGGATCATATTTATAAAATATTCAGTAATTCTTGTTTCCTTCCAAAAACATAAAGAGGAAAGAGGGACAGCATATGATCCAAATGCTCAATCCCAACCTTGGTCAGTTCCAAAGAGGGATGAAAATCTTAGATTTCCAGGAGACCTGAAAGAGTCTGTAATCCACACCCAAAGAGAAAATCTCCTCCAAGATCCCTAAAAACAATCCAGTCTCTACTTGAAAACCTCCAATGATGGAGAACTCTGAGAGAAGCCAATTACACCCTTGGACAACTCTCATTATTAGGAAGTTTTTTCTTGTATGCAACTTCTTATCTGCCCCTCTGAAACTTTCTCCAGTTGTTACTGGTTCTGCTCTTGGATTCAGATTAAACACAAAATTATGCCTTTCATTTCCTTAAAGACTTCTATCATGTCTCCTGCCTTAAACTTGCTCACCACCCTGTCTTTTCCTCTCCATGCTAAATATTCTCAGTTGTTTCAACTAATTGCTGTTTTGATGTGGTTTGGTGTATGTTCACTATTATAGTCTCCTTCCTCAGGGACATAGATACTCCAGCTTGTTATAATGTCTTTCATTAAATGTGATGGCCAGAATTAAAGTCCAGATTGGCCAAAACAAGGCAAAATACAGTGGGATTAACACTCAATCACTCTGGATACTATATACAAGCCTAGTCAATCAGCCAGCAAGTATTTATTAAGCACTTATTATGTGCCAGATACTATGCTAAGCACTGGGAATACAAACAAAGGCAAAAATAGGCCCCTGAGACAACATGCAAACAACTATGTACAAACAAGTATATACAGGATAAATTGGAGTTAGCCTCAGAGGGAATGCACTAACATGAAAAAAGAACTATGAAAAGCTTCTTGCAGAAGATGGTATTTTCACCTAATACTTAAAGGAAGCCAGCAGGGAAAGAATTCCAAGCATGGGGGGAAAACTAATGAAAATGCTTAGAATCATATTAGCAAGATCAGATGCCAGGCTACACTCTTGATTATTTACTTTTGTACACCCAAACTTTCTAGTGGAGTTCTAGTCTCTAGTGGAATTCCCCAGTGATCTTTCCATGGACTTTTTTTTTTTTGCTAGAATGAATTTTATCAGTTACTGATTTCACAGCAGAGGTAGTATGATTATCACCAAATTATATGTTTAGAGCTTAAAAAAACCTTAGAGATAATTTGCCTATCGTCCTTATCACTCAACAGAAGCTCCTCTCTACAAAGTTACCAGAGATCTCTTAATTGCCAAACGCATTGATCTTTTCTACATCCTCCCTCTTCTTGATCTCTGAGCAGCATTTGTTATTGTTCACCACCTTCTTCCTCTAGATAATCTTTCCTTTCTGGATTTCTGTAAAACTTCTATTTTCATTCCACTCTTACTACTTATTCTTATAAATTCTGAACACAGATTGAAACATATTTTCCCCTTACTTAATCTTTCCACTGTTTTTTTCTTTTGATTGTCTTTTCTTTCATAATTGTAATTAATATGGAAATGTTTTACATGATAATACATAGATAAATTATATCAAACTGCCTATCATCTGAGGAAGAAGGAAAGGAAAAAGGAAGGGAGAAAAATTTGGAACAAGAAAAATCTTGTAAAAGTAAATGCTAAAAATTTTGACATGTAATTGAGGAAAAATAAAATACTACTAGAGAGGGGAAAAAAATCTAAAATAGAAGAGAGTGGTTTCTCACATCTGCTTCTGCATTCAATCTATTATGGGAGGTTGTTTTGGTTGGAGTATATAAAAACAATCTAGCTTCTCTCAGATCTGTAGTTGGAAAAAGGAGCAAATAATGTCTTGGTGTTATTATGAACGTAATTTTACCTCATGGATCTCCTGTCAGGGTTTTATAGATCCCCAGAGGTCCTCAGACCACACTCTAAGAACAGCTGATAATATTACAACTCCCCATCTTTACAGATGAGGAATCTGCCGCTAAGAAAGCTCAGGTGACTAGTCTACATCACAAGAGGGAGCAAACAAGAATTGAGATTTGAGCCCATAGCTTCTGATTCTAATTAATTTAGAATAATTTTTAAATTAGTTAATTAATTAGAATATCATCAGCAACTTCTTTAGAACTTAGAGAACTCCAAGATCCAGGATCATACAGCCAGTATGTGATTCCTGTAGAACTTGAACCTAGGCCCTTTTGGATTTGAGGACAGTTTTCCATCAAATCTATAAGAGGAGATAACAAGAAAAACAAACAAAAGGCTATAAATGGTTACATGTGTGTCTGTAAACCTGTTATTCATTTGTTATTAACCTGAAAATAAAAAAAAAAAACCAACCAAGTCCTCCTGCTTATTTCTGTCATCCCTGTTGACTTTTTTTCTTTGTATGTGGCATGGATTTGTTACTGATACTGTTTTTAATTATATGTTGCAGTCAGCATATAATCATGTTCTTTTCCTTTTGTTTTCTTCACGCCCCCTTTTGTTTTTTGATGAACTATATTTTTCAGAATAGGTTGGGCCATCCTCCCAAATCAGTTTTTGTATGGAGATCACTTAGAATCAATCCAGGCATCTGTTGATTTTGTTTGGAGCATCTTGCCCATATCTTCACGCAAATTTCCTATTTCTTCATCTCAGCCACAAATAATAGTTCTTTACCTATGGTTGTCTTCAAGGTGGTTTGTTTTGTTTACATTCAACATAAATTGCCAAATATCCTCTGAGATGATATTTGTTACCTTTGGGAAGTAACTTGCTTTATCAACTCCTTTCTTCTTCTTTCCTCTTGCTTTATCAACTCCTTTCTTCTTCTTTCCTAAGGAAATCTGTGAACCATCCTTCCATTTAACTGTAAACTCTTTGTGTCTTTTGGTTTCATTTTATAGAAAGAATGTCAATACAAATGTGGCTCACTTCCTCTAATAGTGTGTCCACTGAATCATTATTCCATGTTAATACTAGTAAATGATCCAGAATCATGTGAAGCTTAAAACCCTTAGCTCACTGTTCCTGAGTTTCCCCACCATCACTGTGGGAACAAAAGATTGCTACACAGAACAAAGGCATTTTGTTTATTTTTGTCCTTGTCGTGATTCATCCTGGTCAGTGTAATTCATCCTTGGTGGCCAACCTTCTGGTGATAAGCCTTATTAAGACTTCCTTCTGGGATGACCAACACATATTATCTCCAGGTTTCTGTTATTGTTATTATCTCTTAATATTGACTAATTTTTAAACTTTTTTGTTTGTATTTACATTTGTATCTCCAATGTTCAGCATGATTCCTGCCACATAGTAAACACTCGGAAAATTATTTATCTATTTAGTTGATATTTATCATCTCAATTGATCCTCACAACCCTCTGAGGTAGACACTGTTGTTATTCCCATTTTATAGAAGAGGAAAATGAGATCCACTGGGTTTAATGATTTTCCAGAAACAGAATTTTACAGAATCTGTGTAAGAAGATTTCTCCAAAGCCATCTAATCCAACCTTTACCTTTAAAAGAATCCCCTTTATGGTATCATCAAGAAGTGCTCATGCCTTTAGCTGAATGGAATCTGTTATCTATTAAGGCAGTCCTTTCCCTTCCACTTTTGGTTCGCTCTATTTGCTAGGAAGCATTTCCTGCAGCATTACACTAGAAAATGTTAAAATAATCATAGCTTTTTATTTTTCAAAATACATACAAAGATAGTTTTCAACATTCATCCTTGCAAAACCTTGTGTTCCAAATTTTTCTCCCTCCCTCCCCATATCCCTCCTCCCATACACAGCAAGTAATCCAATATAAGTTAAACATGTGTGCAATTCTTCTTAACTTATTTCCACATTTATCATGCTGCACAAGAAGAATCAGATCAAAAAGGAAAAAAAATGAGAAAAAAAAAAAAAACAAGCAAGCAAACAACAACAAAAAAGGTGAAAATACTATGTTATAATTCACATTCAGTCCCCATAGTCTTCTTTCTGGATGCAGATGGCTCTCTCCATCACAAGTCAATTGGAATTGGCTTGAATCATCATCTTATTGTTGAAATGAGCCATCCATCACAGTCGATCATCATTTGTTTTCTGCCATGTACAATGTTCTCTTTGTTCTACTCACTTCACTTAACATCAGTTCATTTAAGTCTCTCCAGGCCTTTCTGAAATCAACTTGCTGATCATTTCTTATAGAACAATAATATTCCATTACATTCATATACTATAACTTATTCAGCCATTCCCTAACTGATGGTCATCCATTCAGTTTCCAGTTCTTTGCCACTACACTGCACTACAAAAAGGATGTTACAAATATTTTTGCACATGTGGGTTCCTTTCCCTCCTTTAAGATCTCTTTGGGATATAGGCCCAGTAGAGACCCTGCAGAATCAAAGCATATGCACGGTTTGATAGACTTAGGCATAGTTCCAAATTTCTCTCTAGAATGATTAGATCAGTTCACAACAATAATGTATTAGTGTCCTAGTTTTCCCACATCCCCTCCAACATTTATTATTATCTTTTCCTGTTATCTTAACCAATCTGAGAGGTATGAAATGGTACCTCAGAGTTGTCTTAATTTGCATTTCTCTAATCAATTCCACTAGAATTTTGTTTCCAAGTTAATATCAAACCATTAATGACTACTCTAAGTCCACCATTAAACTAATTCCTTATCTGATTATACTATTGCCTAGACCAATTCAAATAGAAAGGAATTTAGTTAAACCATAAAGTTTCATATTGACTTAGAAAACTAATCATTAACATTATCTGTGCTTTGTTGTATTTTTATTTATTTTCATTAAATATTTTCCAATTGTATTTTAATATTGTTCAGGTCACTCTCAGAAGCATCGTGGCCACATTCCACGAGCCCTGTGTTTGATATTGCTGATCTAGGTCACATCTCTATATAACATACTTATTTTGGTCCCATTCTCTCAGGGCCAGGTCTGTTATATCACTCCTAAAGATTCTCAGATCCTCTGAAGGGTTTGTGGAGTGTCTCTTTTCTCTACCATCAGCTCAAGTCCCAATGACTGCATTGTTCTCCCCATTATGGAGCCAGTAACTAGAATCCTGGTTCCATCTAACAATTTAACATTGAGTAATGTTTTCAGAGACATTTTTCTTTCACAAATATAGCAAGAACCAACACATATTTTTTCCTCAATACCTCAGGGACATGCTCTTTCCTATACCATATTGGTCTCTGGGGCAATAGGCTCAAAATTTGCTCCGTTCCTATAAAATAGTATTCCAAAAAGTTCATGCCTATTTGTAACATTATTGTTGGTGATACTGAGAGTCCTTCCCAAAGAGCACTGCTTGTTCCTCAAGGCATGGATGCAATGCTGTCTGTAAAACCATCCAATTCTTTTGGCATACTTTCCCAAGGTCAGGGCCGCTGACCTTGATCCCCCAGAAACAAATGAGGCAAAGAGACAGTAGCTGAAGCCAACAAACCTTCTTGAATGTCCTCTACAGGCAAAGAGCTTCCTTTTCATTATACAGTTAGCCAACCAGAACCAGTGTCCCACAGTCTATCTCTCCAATATATTTCCCTTAGATATCATCACATTTCTTCCAGAAGCAGCTCATTTGCATCCACCATTTAGAAAGATGTTATCTTTTCTTTAACATTTTCCACGTGGAGACTCTAACTGAAGCACTTTGGAAATGCCCAGGTCCCCATGATATACTACTTTCTACTGGAAAGCCACCTACGTATCTGCTCACTCACTCTTTTGGTCTCCTTTACTAGCTCATCAGCCATATTATGCCATCTAACTGTAGATGTTCCCTAAATTCTACTCTGAGCCCTCTTCCCTTCTGCCTCCATACTCACTCTCAGGAATCCAATCCACTCCCATCGGTTTAATTATGGTCTTTGTGAAGATAACTCCCAGATCCATTCTCTCTTAAACCTCAATCCCACATTTAAAACTGAATGTCCTGAAAATATCTTAAATTCAACATATCTAACCTAAACACATTACTTTTTCCCCTAAATCCTCCCATCTTCCAAACTTCCCTATTTCTATTCACCATTCTTCTAGTTTAAGTTGGCAATTTCAGGATCATACTCAATTCCTCTCAGTCCCGCATCCCACATATTTAATCATTTGTCAAACTTTGCATTATAATCAAAATAATCGTTATAAGAACATATCATTATATTATCTCTTGTATCTGACCTTTTACTTCCAATCACAAAGCTGAAATCTTAGTTCAGATCTTCCTTGCCTCTCATTTAGAATATTGTAACAGCCTCCTAATTGGTCTCTCTGCCTCAAGTCTCTCCCCAGTCCTACAATTATAACTTTCCAGTTAAGCTGCACAAAGCTGCCAAAATGATTTCCCTAATGTTGATCTAATCATATGACTCCCATACTTAACCAACTCTTGTGACTTCCTACTATCTATAGAAAAATATAGAAACTCTTCTTTTAGCTTATAGAGTCCTATACCAACCTACCTTCCCAAGCTCATTCCTTTCCCATATTCTGCCATTCAACAAAAGTGGCTTTCTCTTGATCCTCTATTTCCTAGCTCCATGCCTTTGCATCAGCCATTTACTATGCCTGAAAGGCACTCCCTTTTATCTCTACCTCATACAATCTCTCTTTCCTCCTATGAAGCACTCCTTAGATACCATTTTCTAAATGAAGCCTTTCCTGATTGCCAGCTCCCCTTAACTGCTAGCAATCTCCCCCTCCCAAACTACCTTGCATTTAATAATTTTGTGTAAAAAAAAACAAAAAAATTATTTTGTGTAAGTTTACATTTATTTACTTTGTTTACATTTACAAGTATTTTATATGTTTTTTTTTCTCTTCTCTGTTAGAATGTAAGCTTATTGGGAGTAAGGATTTGTTTCATTCTTTGTATTTGTAACCTCAGACTTATCACAGTGCTAACACATAGTCCTTGACCAGTGTTTGCCAATCAATTATTGTTAATTGAATGACCAATGGAATGGACTTATGGAGAAGATGGAATCAAGGACATAGGCATATGGATTAATTAGCCTTGCAAGGAGGAAAACTATCTCTTCCTCAGCAAAAGAAGGAAAGGAAGATACAGAGGAGGTTTGCATCATGGAGTAGAAGACAAGAGACCTCACAACAGGTGGTTTCTGCTTTGTCAGGAAAAAAGGCAGCACAGATATCTGCTGAGAGGCAGAGGGATGTAAGAGGTATGGAGTTGTAGTGAAATTTTGAATTCTAATACTAAAAGAATTTAGGAATATCTTGAAGAACCAAGCTGTAGCTATTCTCAATATGCTATTTTAGTCCATAAAGAAAGTCAATATGAAAGTGAAAATTTTTTATCTCAAAGCACAAAAAAAGAAAAAAGATCCTTGATTGAGGAGAAAAAGCGTTTAGATCAGCTGGTTAAGGAACTGGGATAGAACAACAAAAAAAGATTTGTTCTGTATCAGAGATGGCCCAATAATGATTGTAAAACATGAGTTTATAGGGGAACAAGTTGGCACAGTGCTGTGACTTGCTCCAGTGGCTCACGAGTGTGAATGCAATGTTCCTTCCCTCTCCAAAGACTGAGGAGCTGAGGAAGTGGTGACAGGGAGTTGGTACCAGCTGTCTGGGGCCCAGGAACACAGCATCAGTATAGCAGCAATAGCCCAGTTCCTTTATTCTCATTTGTTAAGAGAACCAGTGAACCATCCTTCCCTTTAACTGCAACCTCTTTGTCTTTGGTTTCATTTTTATAAGGAGAATGTCAATAGAGATGTGGCTCATTTCCTTTAGTAGTGTGTCTAGAGTAGGATGAGGAACACCCATAAAATTTTCCACATGGAGAACTTTCACTTGATTCTGAATCGAGCCTGATGTCTACCCTTTCAGAATTCAATCTGGTGTCTGAGGCTCCAATAAGTGCAGCACTGGCTTTTTTCTTGAGCTTCAGACTTTACCAGCTCTAAGCATGGGTTATGATGCACAACCCCAGGGACCCATTGAGGTCTGTTTGGAGAATCACTAGGTTTTTTTGGATTTTTAAAATCTTTTCAGATATAGGCAAAATGCCAGAACTGATCGGGGCAACACAGGACTTTTTTCCAGGTGAATTGAGTTGAATTGAATTTGCCTGATCTCTGAGTTTTTCTGGCTCCTTGTATGGTGTCTGGGGCCCACTGGGGCATACTAGCAAGATTCAATTCACTTATAAAGCTGAATCCCAGGGTGGTTCCTGGATTTTTTACCTGTGGTATAGAGCTTTTTCAGTTCTAGCTACAATCTTGAGATGAGGTCAGGCTTATTCCTTCTTTTCTGCTTCTCTTTTCTACAGCTTTTCTAGAGGAAAGCTGAAAAAAAATTATCTATAGCTTTTCTTTATAACCTCAGCTCATTCTAAACTTTAGCACCTCTAACACTATTCTTTTCAGCACTCTTCTGTTTTCATTCTCCATTATCTGCCCATCTTCTGCACGTCTTTTTCTTTTTAATAAAAATAGGTAACATTTATGAAGCACTATATGTTAGGCACTGTGCTAAGTGCTTATAATCATAATCTTACTTGATCTTCATGACAATGCTGCAAGCTAGGTGTTATTAATATTCCCACTTTACAAAGGAAATAATTGAGGTAATCTGAGATTAAGTGACTCAGCCCAGGTCACACAGCTAGTAAGTATCTATGGCCATATTTGAATTCAAATCATAAGTCCAGACCCCTCACTTTACCCATTGTAATACATAACTACCCATATAAAATCTAGTTTGCCAGTGTTCAACCACATTGATCTCCTTAGATAATCTTCCCCACCCTGCTTTGATTCTTTATTGGAATTGTTTTTCTTTGAATTTTTAGAATTTAATTTTTGAGTGTTTCCCAACATTCTTGTACTTGCATCTCCCATACAATTTCCGGCCATGTGATTCTACCTGGTCTTTCTCAGAATTGAAATCTGCTTTCCTGGAGGCTAGAGTACATGTCACATGTTATAGACATAGATTTCTTCACTTATTCTATCATAGATTCCAAGCTAGAGATATCACCTCTCTCTAAAATTATATCATTTCCATCCCAACCACCATTCTCATTGATAAGAATCAGATCCAGAACTGCAGCTTTCCTTAATAATTCTTCTATTTTTTGAATGAGATAATTTGTTGTCCAGTTATTTTCAGTCATGTCTACTCTCTGTGACTCCATTTAGAGTTTTCTTAGCAAAGATCCTAGAGTTGTTTTTCCTCCTCTAGCTTATTTTCCATATAAGTTAAGTAACTTGCTCAAGATTCCACAGCTAATAAATCTGAGACCAGATTCGAACTCAAGAAACTGAGTCTTCCTGACACCAGACCCAGTGTTCTATCCACCTTGCAATCAAACTGCCCAATGAAATAGATTTAAGAAAAATAAAGAAACAACTAGCTTCTCTGTGTGAGGGCACAGAATGAACTCCAACAACTATCTGAATAATTGAAGTGCCTTCATTACTCTTACCATGTCTCTGTACCTGGCTTGTGATCTGTTTACCAAGATATTCTGCAATATCCTTTGATGAAAATAATGCTTTATGTGCTTCACCCAAGAGCACTTCATCATTATACACCCTTTCTCTCTCCTGATTCCAAATCCAGCATTTGGCATTCTTAGCACTATTTTGTATACTGCCTTTCTTAAATAAAGTATTTTCAGTTGATTACATCTTGAAAGAACATGTGTTCTGCTAACAGAACATTTGAGAACCCAAAGTCCCTGACATGCCATATCAGAATAAAACTTAGATGGATAAAGAATTCATGCCTTTATTGGTACAAGGCATTCTTAGGTGAACAGATTCTTTTTCTCAATATACCTTGTTTGTATTTTACAGTCTTAGAGAGTTGTCTGGGGCCCAGCATCTTAACTGTGGATCAGGACACCCATATGGATATGATTTATGATTGATTATCAGTAATAACTGATATGATTTATAACTGAATGTTATTTATTATCAGTAATTGTTTGATTTGTATAGCTATGTTATATATCTATATGCCCAGGGTCACATAAAAATTTCTTGGACAAAAAGGAGTGTGGGCTGACTCCATCGTACCATCATACTTCTGACTACCAGACAGGGATCAGAATAGATCTGTTTCCCTTGGCCGTACAGGATAGAACTAAGTAGAAATGAATAGAAGTTACTGTGAGGCAGATTTCTGCTCAATATTTGATTCAATTCAATAATCATTTGCCAATCACCTGTCATCTCTAAGACACTATTCTGGATAACAGGAATATAAAAACAAAATTAAAAATAGACTGTGTCTAAAGAAGAAAATGCCCTAACAATTAGAGTTATTCATATGTTAAACAGGTTGCTCTGGGAAAATTAAAGTTCTTCAATCTCTTGAGATATTCAATCAAAGACCAGATGACACTTGCCAAAGACATTGTAGAAGAGTTTTCCTGGTAAGAGATAGGTGGAAGGAGATGCCCTCTCAGTTTTCTTAAAGTCAAAGATTCTATAATTCTGTGAAGAAGTACCTCTATTAGAAATCCCATTCTTGAGTCGTGAGAATAACCAGAAGACAGAAGACAGGAGTGGCAATGAGACATTTTTAAAAGAGTGGTGAATTTGGAGTCAGAGGACCTAAGTTCAGATTCCCATTGCTCTACATACTTAATCCTTCTAAGCCTCAAATCTCCCTTCTATACAATGAGGGAGTTTGATTAGATGATCTTTAAGATTACTCCTACCTCTGTACATATGCTCTAATGACACTCTAGCAAAGCTGTCAGACTGAGAATACTTGGCCTTGTGACCTAGCTACCTGTAGATGAGCCAAATAAGGGAAAAGAGACTTTGACATCAACTGTCAGCCATTATCCCAGTGGTGCTAGATGTTTTTCCTTTTTTAATATTTTATTTTTAATTTATGAAATAAACAAGCATTTCCATAACATAGTAGAATTTTTTAAAAAGATGATTGCACATGAAACTGAAAATCTATAGTTGTTTTTTCAATAAAGCAGAGCCTCAAGAAGGAATGAGATATCTCTATCATCTTGGTCTAGGAACTCAAGACAACTACAATATAATGAAGGCTAATCAGTGTTCTCTTAGGTGTAAAAGTAAGCTCATTAAAATTAGTACTTAGGTCATGCAATATCATTAATAAATTTCAATTAGTGCTCCAACTTAGAAGACAGCCTTTTCTGTCTATTGCCCCATATGTGCCTGGGATATTGGAAGTCTTACCATATCTGCCATTTTCAACTTTTAAAGTCTCCTGACAGTAATCATGTTATTTATTATGTACCTGTGCATATATCTGATCCTTGACTCCTAGCCTCTTGGGCAAAAATAAAACTGGACTGTTAGGTGTATGTGCCAGAATCAGTGAGCAAAAGAGTCCATCTGTAACAGTGTGCTATATATATATAACAACTTTCATCATCTTGTTCGTCCATTATCTGAACAATGCCAGAATTTAATTGCTGTTAGATATCTATAAAAGACTTGCCTTCAGAAAACAATGGAAAGAGCAATTATTGACTCTTTCAGCTATGTACCTTGACTTCCTGACTGCTGTTCTGAATTTCATGTGTTAATGGATCTAAAATATAACTAAGATGCAACTGTTGATATCAAAATAGATGGATATCTGCATAATGATCAGCTTTACTTATAGTTCCACAACAATTACATTCTGTAAATATCATTCTTTTATGTCACAGGTTGATCTATAGGAAGTATGTATTTCAATTGTATACAGTAGGAAGCAAACTTGGTAAATGATTATTCATGTGTCTTTCTATATGATTTGGGGGAATGTTGAATCCTTATATGAGAATATTTTTATTAATGAACTTTTTTATTTGAGAGAAATGGTTGGATGGTACACATGTTCATAAAAATTGCATTTGTATTTAATAATGTTTTAGACATGTTTTACCTGACCAACTCAATTTGTACTGAGTTTGTTCTACAGCTTACTGTATTCTCCAACTCTATGAAGTCAGTCTATGCAGTACATATATAAAGTGCTAAGATTTTTTGTAAGAGTATTAGAAGAAAAATATTGTTTTCAAATCCTTTAGAAATAAAATAAATTCTTATAAATGTTCTCAGTTAAAGCAAAGTATCAGGAAACTTTACTAGGGTATTTCCTCTTGAAATCTGGACCTTCATTTATCTTAAGCATTTGTTCAAATACCTGTTACTAAAGAAAAAACAAACTAATTAAAACAATTGTGAAATGTTGATTTCTATGTGTCATTGATTTGGATCTCAAATCTTTAACAAGGAAACTGTTGTTTTCATTGCCAGAAATTCAAACTGCTAAAAAAAAAAAAAAAAGACCTTGAAAATAGATCAATTAATCAATAAAAAAGATTTGTTTTGGCAATTTGATCTGGTGGTTTTTAGATGTCTAAAGATGTGTAACTGGATATACAGGTGCTAAACTATATCAAATCCACTAATTTAGTATTCTCTGTTCTTAAATATATTTGATGCAAATAGCTCTCAGCTTGAATAAAAGAATAACAGTAACTTTTAATGCAACAAATTATAAAAGTATAATTATGTACTCTGCAAAGGTGAATTTTATGGATCTTCAAGAAGAAAGCAAAAAAGAAAATTCTCATGATTGGTACACTTAAAAATTCTTTGTTTCAACTGAAATTCAGTCATTTTTAAAGTAGAGTTCAAAACTTTTGAAACATTTAATTATATTAAGTGGATTTCTTGTGTTGGCAGGTTGTAGACAAACTTAATAAAACTCTTGCTCAGATACTGGTGTGAATATATGTATAAATGGATCTGCTGGGCATTAATTAGCTTCCACTGCTTAAGACCTTTGTTGCCTGTTATTTGGTCCAGATCTATACTGTGTGTACTTCCAATACCCCCAGCACATCAACCCTTCTGGGCAATAGATGGAAGAAGCTGTTGTACTGCTCTTCTAAATTGGAGCACTAATTGGAATTCATTAAAAATACTATATTACCAAAGCACTAATATTATAGTGAGCTTACTCATTACATCTAAAAGAAAACTTTAATTATATTATACTTGTCTTGAGTTCCTGGTCTAAAATGAGAGGTTTCAGTCCTCCTTGAGGCCCTGCTTTTTTGAAAAACATCTATAGATTTGCAGTTTTATATGCAATACTTGGTTCTTTGTGAAGTAGAAAAGAAAATGTGAGGAAATCAGACAATATGTTTCAAAGCCCATTTGTCTACATGGGCAAGTCATTTCCTAGAAGAATCCCAGGATGTGGACATCCTGTCTCTTCTCTGATCTCATACCATAGCACTGTTATATTGACCTTAACATTCTCCTGTGCTCAAACCTAGTGTGATAGAGTAGGGTACAGAGAAAGGGTTATATGAGGAAGCTACTGCATAAAAAGTTTCCTCCAACTTAAGCTCCCTCAGAAAAGGACTCGATTACGAATAGCTCAGGATGGGAGGACAAAGCCAATCCTTTGGGCTTTTGTTACCTTTTATTACCTTTTGGGGTTTTGCCGAACATAGCAGATGTTTATATTTGTTGCCTCAGTACTTTAGGGGCCAACTTTTTTTTCCTGTTTGATGGTTGCTATAGAAACTAAGGGAAGAGGAGCATGAGTGAACCAAATGAGTCCTGAAATAGCCAATGTCACTTCAATAATCACTCAGTTCCCCAATTACCTGTGATGCTTCTTATGCCCACAGAAATGTTTAGGTGGACCAGACCTCAAAGTGGAAAGTATCATATAGACTGAATGAAGTATTTAATGACAATATGCATCCAGCTTCCTGTAGTTATTCTGACAGTCCTCGGGAGCCCCTTTTAAAATGTCCCCCCCCCCAGCCATGAGACAAGAACCAACCCATCGTTCCTGTTTAACAACATCCACATGCCTGGTAGAGCTTACTGTCCCTTGAAATGAGGCACCTTAAGGAAAGAGGCAATGGTACATATTCTTCTGCAGCACAGTGTCTTTGGAGAAGTTAGGACACAGCTAGAACAAATGGTTCATTAAGATTGTCTGAAGTATAAGTTGAAGCTGAGCTGTTTGGAGCAAAAAAGAAGACAAAACAAGAGCAGAAAGTGGCCCTGCTGGAAAAACTTCCTTTACCCTCCAAAAACTGATGTGACTTCAAGTTTGCTTCTGGATTTTCCTGTCCTCCAGGTTCGATGTAGGGTAGAAGGGGACTAGATTGTGTAGTGGAAGCAGGCAGCTTTTGCAGAGGCTGATTTTTATCACAGAGGAAGGAGGGATAGCGGGTTTTTGCCCTTGGTGCTTGATGTGGCTGATAGGTCCCATTCCTCTTTCTGGAGCAGTTAGAGATGACTGGATAGTACTTCCTGAGTCATGCTTGGTATGCAGCCCCAGAGGCCTTTATAGTCCAAGTTCCATTCATGATCTACTTGCTAAATTATCTTCTCCACTGGTCAGCACTCTCTCTGTGCATCAGGTGACCTTAATTAGAATGGAAACTGGAAAACACTAATAAGGAAGGATGACAGAGCTCTGGGTGTTGAATCAAAGGTATTGATCTTCAAAGAGCTATTTGGAAACTATTCACTTGGAGAAAAATCCATGATGAAAAGTAACTAGTAATAAACCTTGAATAAGACCCTGTTCATTCTGTGTGTTATCACTTGACTACTGTAGCAACTGCTGCTACTGAAGAATGAGACCTCAGAGATCTACTAGATTGTGAGTTCCTTGAGAGCTGGGACAATGATTCCTACATCTTTGAAGCCTCTTTCAGTACTCAGCACACATCCTTACACATAATTTACAACTCAACAGCTAATGTTATATCAATATTGGGTTTACTCTACTAATAAGGAGGAACCCAATTTCAGTGTGATACTACAGAGGCCAACATCAGTCCTATGTGAGTTCCACAGCTCCTGGAATATGATTATGTCACTGTTTTATTCTATTTTAGTACTGGTCTGTCATTTGGGTTTCTGCCATCTGGTAAGTGATAGTTCCTCGACTTTAATTTTGTGGTTTAAACAGTCAAAATGACTGTTTAAAATGAATGTTTAAAATAAAATTTTAAAATGAGCTTGCTCACCAAATAGAAGAAAATGCCAACCTGTATAGATATGATGCATTTTTGGAAAGGATAATAATTTTCATGAAATTTCCCTTATCTCATCACGTGGAGTTCAGGGTATATGAACACGTAGACATCTCTTATCTGTTGTTATTATAGCTATGGCTCTTTATTATTTCTAGGATCAAATATAAAGTCCTTTATTTGGCACTTAAAGTCTTCATAACCTTTATCCTTCTCCTTTTCCACTCTTCTTATACTTTGTTTCACACAGTCTGTGATCCAACTCTACTAGCCTATTTGCTGTTTCTCATCATCTCCATCTAGATGCCTTTGCTTTGGCTCTCCCTCATGACTGGAATGTTCTCATTCCCCACATCCACCTATTAATTTTGTATGGCTTCCTTCAAGACTCAATCCAAATCCCATTTTCTATATGATACTTTAGTCCCTTTAGCTATTAGGTCCTTCCCCTTTTGAAGTTATCTTGTTTCTACTCTATATGTATCTTGTATATCTCTTGTTATATAATACCCATGTTTTTTTCCGTTAGGATGTGAGCTTCTTAAGGGCAAGAATCAATGTTTTTGCCATGCTTTATATACCTAGCTCTTAACATAGCTCCTGGCACATAGTAAGCGCTTAGTAAATACTTGTTGACTGAGACTCCTAAAATAGAAAGTGATCATCTAAAGTGAAATTTATCCTTTGAGTAGCAAGCCCTTTCTTCACTGATAATGTAAATTATTAATATGAACAAAATTACATGGGGTAAATCTCTAAACTTAAGGGACTAAAATTTTAAAGAACCATAAACATAGAAACATCTGTTAATATTTCATCAATATGTTAACTATAAATCATTCTTGATTGTTCAATCAACTAACAACAAGATTTTATTAATCACATTAATCATAATTTTTTCTAAGTGATAGATACAAAGACAAAAATACAACAATCCCTATCTTCAAAGAGCTTATATTCTATCAGAGGAAACAACATGTGCACATAAGTATATTCAAAGTACTCAAACAAATAGAAAATCTTTTCAGGAAAGAGGCACTAGCTACAGAGAGTAAAAGGTAGGAGATCTGGGAAGGACTCATGTAAGTATTATATTTTATCTTTTAAAGAAAGAGATTTTTAAAAGGTAGCAGTGAGGAATTAAGTCTAGAAAGTGTGTTGAAGATGCAAATTCTAAAAAGCTTTAAATGTCAAAGAACATCTGTTTTATCTTATAAGTAACAGAGATTCCCTGTTGTATACTGAACAAGAAAGTAACATGATCCAACTTGTGTTTTAGGAGTGTCATCTCAATGCGGAATGTTGGAGGGGATGTGGGAAAACGGGGACACTGATACATTGTTGGTGGAATTGTGAACTCATCCAGCCATTCTGGAGAGCAATTTGGAACTATGCTCAAAAAGTTATCAAATTGTGCATACCCTTTGATCCAGCAGTGTTATTACTGGGCTTATATCCCAAAGAGATACTAAAGAAGGGAAAGGGACCTGTATGTGCAAGAATGTTTGTGACAGCCCTTTTTGTAGTGGCCAGAAACTGGAAACTGGGTGGATGCCCCTCAATTAGAGAATGGCTGAATAAATTGTGGTATATGAATATTATGGAATATTATTGTTCGGTAAGAAATGACCAGCAGGATGATTTCAGAAAGGCCTGGAGAGACTTACATGAACTGATGGCTGAGTGAAATGAGCAGGGCCAGGAGATCCTTATATACTGCAACAACAGTACTATATGATGATCAATTCTGATGGACCTGGCCATCTTCAGCAATGAGTTCTAATGGAGCAGTAATGAACTGAACCAGCGACACCCAGGGAAAAAACTCTGGGAGATGACTAAGAGCTATTACATCGAATTCCCAATCCCTATATTTTTGCACACCTGCATTGTGGATTTCCTTCACAGGCTAATTGTACAGTATTTCAGAGTCCGATTCTTTTTGACCAGCAGAATAATGGTCTGGTCTTGTATACTTATTGGGTATCTAATTTATATTTTAATATATTTAACATCCACTGGTCATCCAGCCATCGAGGGGAGGGAGTGGGGGGAAGGAGAGGAAAAATTGGAACAAAAAGTTTGGCAATTGTCAATACTGTAAAATTACCCATGCATATAATTTGTAAATAAAAAGTTATGGAAAAAAAAGAAGTGTCATCTCAAGATACCTATGAAAGATGAATTGGAGAAAATTAAATCAGGAAGACTAAATGAAAGGCATTTTTTTTAATCACAAGAGTCAGTCTATGCAATAAGTCATAAGAGCCTGAATTAAGATAGTGGCCGTGTGAGGAGGCAGGAAAAAGATAGATACAAGGGATGTTATGGGCATGTAATCAACAAGATTTGACAACTAATTAAATGGTGGAAAGAAGGAAAGGAGGGAGAGAGGAAGGAAAGCAGGAAAAAAGAGCATTTATTAAGTGCTTACTATGGGCCAGGCTCTGTACCAAGTACCTTAAAAATATCTCATTTTTTCTTCACAACAATCCTAGGATCCAGGTGCTGTTATTATCCCCTTTTTATACATAACTGAGACAATCTGAAATTAAGTAACTTTCCAAGAGACATACAGCTATTGAGTGTATGGGGCTGGTTTTGAACCCAGGTCCTCCTGACTGTAGGACCAGCTCTCTACCCTCTGCTCCATCTATCTCATAAGAATGAGGAATCAGGAATGATTAAGTCCTAGTTTGTATGTATGCATGCATATATTATGTATCTACATACATATATACATGTGCATAAATATACATGTGTGTATATAGCTATATGTACATATACATATAGATCAAAATATTTCCAATTCCTCTGGACTTCTTTCTTCACCATTCCCTTTATACCTTCTCCTTCCTCTACCTTTCAGCTCTTTTCTTTGTGTTCTTCCATTATAATGTATAAAGACAGGACTGTCTTTCTTTGTAATTGTATTTGTGTTCCTGGCACTTGGCTGGGGGCCTGGCACATAGTAAGCACTTAATAAAGACTTGTTGACTTGACTTAACCTGACTCTTTGCAAGAAACTAAAGATAAAGTGAATGTCTATCAGTTGGTGAATAAAATAAGCAGATTATAGTATAGGAATGTAATGAAGTATTGTTATACTCAATAAATATGATAAATACAGAAAAGTAAGCAAACTGATGCAAAGTGAAGAAAACAGAATTCGGAAAATAGTTCACACAATTATTTCAACAATGTAGATGGAAAAGGCAACAAAACAATTAAAATCAAATGCTATGAAATTTTATTGTCCAAATTTGGCTCCAAAAAAGAACTATGAGGATATGCTTCCCTTCCCTCTCTGCAATAATGGATTGTTGCATATGTGGTACCCTGAATATAATATCAGACTTTTTAATGTATTTGGTTAGCATGACTAAACTGTTTTTCTTTTTTCCTTTTTTTGTCATAAGACTGAACTCTTTAGGAAAGAGAGGGATACAGTAGAAAATGTACATGATATGAAAGCAAAAGATATCAATAAAAATTTATTTTCATGATAGCCAAAGAATTTATCACCTAGTGCTGGTTAATAAGCCTCTCCATAACAAGGCTAAATTACTCCTAGGACAGCAGATATGGTCTATAACTATTAGTGCCTGGCATATAGCAAATGGTTAATGAATATTTGCTTATTCATTGCTGATTGATTGCTTATTAGATTGTGAGCTCCTTGAGGGCAACAACTGTCTTTTATCTCTTTTTTAATCCCAGAATATATCATACTACCTGGCATGTCTTAAATGCTTAATTAAATGTTTATTGACTCATTAAAAGATGGAATATATCAATTTCTAGGGAGATGGAATATATCAATTTATACTTTACTACAGACGCAACCTAAAAGGTCAGAATCATCTTCATGTCACAGGGTCTCAGAGTAGGACTTTGGTAGAAGAATCTATACAATGAACATGTTTGAGGCACAGGTCATTTTTGTTGCAGTTTCCTCTGGAAGCCTGGGTTCAAATCCCAGTTCCGATAAACAACACATGTCCTTTTAGAAAAATGAAACTTTATTTTTTTAAAATTATTCAGTATGTAGTTTAGGCTTTTAACTTATTCCAACCAACCTTCCCCCCAATTCCCTATGTGCCAGTTATGGCTGTTTCTGTGGGGTTTTTTCTTTTCAAGTTGCTTATTGACAAGATCTGCAAAATATGTGAGTATGCAGGCACTTGTTCAAAACCCATCCTAACACAGCATATGCTTATCATGATTATTTAATATATGTTCTAATTTAACCAGATTTTAATGTCAGCATCCTGTTACCATGTGCCATATGGAATAAAAATGTCAAAAAAGACGAGCGTGTGCATTTCAGCTGACATGGAGCATAATTATTATATATATTTATGGTCCCCTTAAAAGGTTCTTGTAATGAAGTGGGAGAGTGGGTAAAGTACAAATGAAGAGGTTAAAGAAATGACATTTTAAAATATATAGCACCTCTCTAGTTGTCTCTCCCGGCTTCTCCTAATTTCAAAAGAACCTTTTTTGGATTTATTTTAATTAGGTTTCAGTTTGTAACAGCAATGCATTATACTGAATATTTCTGAATAAGCAAAGTCTTGGCAGCAGAGGGTTATACACCTGGTAATTTGGAAGTCAGATGGTTTTCTGGCATGGTTGGTTTTAATGGACTTCCATTCCCATTTGTATGTTAGGGATCTTTGGAACTGAGGAATATTAGGTCTTTTCCATAATCTATTTTCAGACTATTCAGACTATTGCATAACTACTGAAATCATTTAATCTTTGGGGTTTAGGGAGGGGCTGGTAGGGGAGGCGGGGAAAGGAAGGGTTACAGAGCAAAGGATAAGTAAACATTAGAAGTTCTTCCCTCCCCATAACCTAGTTATCTGCAATGCAATATTCAAAGAAAAAAAAAAGGAATTTATGTGTGATACCATGAACTTGTTGCATTTTGTTCTCTAAAAGTAAAATTAAAAATATTAATAAGGTGGTAAAAAAATTCTATTTGCATCCCCTTTTAAACTTTTTTGTTCTCTTCTGTATGTTTTGTTTTGTTAATGTTCTTTACTTTCTGTATCACTATTACTTTCTTAATAACTCACTCCCACTCCCTCCTCAAACAGAAACTTATAAAAAAAAAAGTATAAAAAACAAGCAAAATAAATCAACATACTGGGCATGTCTGAAAATGTACATCTCATTCTATAAGTTTTTTCTTTTCAGATCAGAAACCTGGGAATTCCTAATGAAGAGCTAACAGTTGAGCCAGACGTCTCTAGTCCAGAAGTACTCTAAGCTCCAAGGTACCATGTTCTTTGATCAAGGATTAGTCAGAAGTGGAATCGATTCCCCTAACAGAATCAAGTGCAAGAATTTCAAGCTAGTAACCTTGAATTCCACATTCATTTCACTTTACAGTTTTTTTTCCCCCATCTCTTTCTCAGAAGTACAGATGTTCTACTTAAATCCCCTCCTGGCAGATTTGGAGGCTGGGTATAATTAACATCTACAGGTTTGTAAATGGAGGTTCTCAGATTAGCAGAGTTCTAGAACTCTGGAGTAGCTTTGTAACTATAATTATTGTTGTTAATAAACCATAATCGAATCATAATATCTTGACAGGTAGCTGTGCATGCATTAAAATAAAACTGTTGGCAAACAAAGCCTTATTGCATAATCCTGCTTTGCATTAGTATTAGTTACTACTTTTTCTATCCAGCCCTTTTCTCCAGATTTCCTCTTTTGTTGAGTGATTAAAGTATAAAGGAGGAAAAATACTCATCGACCAAAGTTTGTTTATCCCTATTTATAGTTTTTTGTTAATGATTTGTTGTCAGCCCAGCTGAAACAAGAATAAGGAGATGTAATGATAATCTCAAGAACATGCAGATAATCCTAACAGTAACCAATAAGACTGGAAAGCATATTTGGAGCTAAATCTTTGGAATCCTTCACTGAGTAATTACTTCCTACAAATATAGAAAAAGAAACTAAGATAGATCAGACTTAATACAACTTCTCTTCCAGTGTAAGAATCTTCTTTATAGTGTCTTTGATAGAATATTATCTAGCCTCTCTTTAAACATAGCAACATGGAACTTACTACTTTCTGAAATAACTTGTTCCTTTGTTGAACAACACTGAATATTAAGAAATACTTCCTTTTATTTATCTGAAATCTGCTTCCTTTTAACTTCCAACTCCTGATACTAGTTTTGCTTTCTAGAACTATATAACATAAGAATCCTTTAAATTTCTCAAGACAGTTATCAAGTGCCTCATAAGGATACCCTCTTCCAAGCTTAACACCCAAACTTTTTGGAAGAATGAAAAGAAGGAATGAAAGAACAAATTAATGAAGAGAGAGGGAGAAGAACAAACAAAGAAAAAGAGAAAGAGAGAGAGAGGAAAGGGAAAGAGAGAGAGAGAAATAAAGAAAGGATGGAGGAAAGAAGAAAGACTTTATGACTGCAAGATATATGACAAAGTCCAGAAGTTGTCCTTTGGATAAAGCAATAATAAAGACAGCATGGCCCACATCTCCAATGTTCCTTATGTAACTTGGTTTGGAGAACCCTTACTATCCTATGTATCCAGCTCTGGACATGTTCCACCTCTACAATATACAACATGGTACCCTAAACTGAAGACATTGTTCCAAATCTCTGACCAGCAAAGAGTACAGCAGGACTATTGTTTAACTCTTTTGCTTAAACTTAAGTTTATATTAGCAGTTTGGGGTTATTATATTTTATTACTGATTTATATTGAGTTTATATATTCTAGAACTGCTAAGGAATATAGGGTGGGCAGTAGAATGATCTTCCCAAAATATAGTATAGTAGCATCTAACCATATTTCCCAAACTAGGCTAGAGAATATAATTTAGCTTTATAATTCAGGAAGTCAGAGCTGAAGGGTTAAGGTATTTAGATGCCTTTGGATGATATTCATCGGGATAATCTGGAAGAGGCAGACCACTGCACCAAGGCCTCTTTCCCCTGAATGAGGGTTGAACAGAACAAGCAGGATCCTCACCCTCTGGCCTGAATTTGTGGGAGCAGGACAACCCCCTAGATTCACCATCTTGGAAGCAAACCTACATGCAATAATCAGTCAATTCACAAGCATTTATTAAATGTTGCCTCTGTGTCAAGTATTGTGTTAGGCACTGAGAATACAAAGACAAAATGGATTTCCGACCTGAGCAAGCTTACCTTCTACCAGGGGAGACAATATGAACATTAAAAAAAATGTAAAATAAATATATTTAAATGAGGAATTGGAAGATCAGGAAAGGTTTTATGGAGCATTTGAGCAGAGTTTTGAAAAAAGGGAAGCTCTAAGAAGTAAAGATGAAAGATGGAAGTTCATTTCAGAACCAGTGCAAAGATACAAAGATGGAGTGTTGTATGTGAGGAACAGAAAGGAGACCAGTTTGCCTAAACCATAGAAAGCAGCAAAGAGAGCACTATGTAGTAAAATGGGAAAGGTGGGTTGGGGACAAGTTATGCAGAGCTTTAAAAAACTTAGGGTAATTTCTACTTAGCCTTAAACTTTAGCCTTAAAACCTATAGGAAAGGAGTGATCAATTAGATTTGTTTCTAGGAAAATCACTTTGGCAAATGTGTTGGAGATACATTGAAAAGTGAAGAGTATCAAGGCAAGAGGTGATGAGAGCCTGATCTAGAATAGGGAGAGGAGTGTATCAGTAGAGAGAAGGGAGCAAATGCAAGATATTTTGGAAATATTTGGGGCAGCTAGGTGGCATAATAGATAGAAGATGGAGTCAGTAAGCTCCAAGTTCAAATCTGACCTCAGGTATTTACTAGTTATGCAATGCTGACAAGTCATTTAGCTTTTGTCTGTCTCAGTTTTCTTCACTGTAAAATGGAAATAATAATAGCATATACCTTGTAGGTTGTCATAGAGATTAATTGAGATAACTATTGTAAAATGTTTAGCACAGTGCTTGGCACATAGTAAGCATTATATAAATGTTAGTTTTATTATGATTAAAAATTAAACAAGATATGGCAATTGATTACAGATGAGGAATGACAGGCAATAAGAATTCAAGCATGTTTGCAAATCTGGATAACTGAAAGAATGGTGGTACCTTTAATGGAAAAAACGAAGATAAAAAAAGGAAATAATTTTGAGGGGAAAATAACAACTTGAATTTTGGACACATTGAGTTTGAGTTGTCTATTGGATATCCAGTTACAATACCTAATAGACAGAGATATAAAACTGAAGTTTAAGTGAGAAGCATAAGATAGATAAATAGATTTAGTAATCATCTACCTAGAAATGATAATTAAACCCATGAGAATTGCTAAGATCAACAAGAGAGATAGAAGGAAGACATAGGACACAGCCTTTGTATAAATCCAGTTAAGGGTGTAGCATGAAAAATGAAACAGCAAAGGAGACTGAGAATGAGTGTGATAAGGAGGGAAGAAAAGCAGAAAGCAAAGTTTAATAAAAACAGGGAGGAAAAAGTATCCAGGAGATGATGCTCCATAGTGCTGAGTGCTTCAGAGAGGTCAAGAAGGATGAGCATTGAGAAAAGATGTAATGATTTAAAGATCATTGGCAACTTTGGAGAGAGTGGTTTCAGTTGAGTTATGAGGTCACCTGCTCTCCTTGCTCCCAACACCTCCCGCCAAAATGAAAGAAAACCAAAATTTTTATATCAAATATTCATAGTCAATATACATTGCCTCACAGACAGTGAAATGGCACCGTGGTTAGAACTCTGGGCATGAATTCAGGAAGGCTTAAGTTCAAATCCAACCTCATAAACTCACTAGCTATATGACCCCAGACAAGTCACTAAATATTCATTTGCTTCAGTTTCCTAAACTGTTAAAATGGGGGAGGGGATTACCCACTACATGACTCAGTGAGTAGAATGCTGGGCCTGCGATCAGAAACTCCTGAGTTCAAATTTGGCCTCAGATACCTACTAGCTGTGTGACTTTGAGCAAGTCACTTAACCTTGATTGCCTTAATCCACTGGAGAAAGGAATGGCAAACCACTCCAGTGTCTTTGCCAAGAAAATATCATGAATATCATGGTCCACAGAGTCATGAAGAATTGGACATGATTGATACAATTAAACAACTTTCCAAGTTGCTATATTTGTGAAGTATTTAGCACAGTTCTTGGCATATAGTAGCTGCTTGATAAGACTTTCTTTCCTTCCTTCAAGAAAAACATCTATATATTGTACATATCCAAAAATATATCTCATTCTGTATCTTCAATTCATCACTTCTTTGTCAGGAGCTGAATTAAAGTATGCCATTTTAAGAAGCACCTATTCTTTTTTCAGTAGTATTTTATTTTTCCAAATACAAAGATTTTCAGCAAAGATAGTTTTTAGTATTCATTTTTAAGACTTTGTGTTCCAAATTTCTCTCCCTTCTTCCCTTACTTTCCCCTTCTCCAAGACAGCAAGCAATCCAATATAAATTTTATATATACAATCCTTTTAAACATATTTCCACATTAGTCATGTTGTACAAGAAAAATCAGACCAAAAAGGAGGGAAAACATGAAAAAGAAAACAAAAACAAAAACAAAAGGTGAAGATCAAGTTTATCTTGATCCACGTTCAGTTTCCATAGTTCTCTCTCTGAACTGAATATAGAAGGCATTTCCCATCAAACTCTATTGAAATTGCCTTGAATCACTGTATTGTTGAGCTAAAACTATCACAGTTTATCATCACATAATCTTGTTACTTGGTTCTGCTCAGCATCAGTTCATATAAGTCTTTTCAGGCTTTTCTGAAATCAACCTGCTCATCATTTCTTACAGAACAATAATATTCCATTACATCCATATACCATGATTAAGAAGCATCTATTAAGCATCTACAATGTGGATAGTACTATGGATTTAAAGCAAAAAGTAAAATTGTCCCTAGATTGAACACACATCACACAGACTTAACTGAATACAAGACTTTATGAAAGAGAAAATTACAAGCACAATTTGTAAGGATGAGGAATGTTAGGCAAAGCTTCAAGGAATAGATGGCACCTGCACTGAGCCTTGGAGGAAGACAAAGATCCTGAGGGATGGAGGATATGTTGTAGCCGGCAAAATTCAGGGTTCCTTTAGCAGATAACACAAAAGGCTATAACTTTCTTTGTTGGGCCAGAATAAAAGTACAGGTGTTTTTTGCAAATTTTCTTTCTTTCCCATCCAAAGCTGAAGATGGTGATACTGTCTTGGAAAATCCATTCTTGGTAAAAAGAAGTCTGATGGCTTTCCCAGTAGTGAGAAGCCAATGAGATCTGTATCAGTCTGATGAATATGAAGAATTGAACATTGGATCCCCCAGAGTTCTCACCATTTGCTTCTGAAGCTCATTCTTGATGGCCAGGCTATAAGGCAATATATCCATCGAATCATATTATCATTGCTCTTCCTTAGACAAAGGTCCTCCCTAGGAATGGGCTCCATTGCTCTTGTGGGATTGTGGTCTGATTGAAAAGGCAGGAGAGGTCCAAGAGGCTCTTTGAATGATGTTCAAATGGCAAGCATCTTAAGCTAAAAGATATGCAGTCAGACCTACTCTGCCTCTGTATCACGTATGACTTTTTTGAATCTCAATATCCTCAGCCTCCAATTAACCCTCAAAATCAGCTTAATAATCTCTGACCTATCTCCCTCACAAAACTATTATAAAGCTCAAGAGAACATGTTTATGAAAGGACTTTGGGAATTGGAAATTACTGACAACATGTAATGATCACAAATTAGGCCACTCGTAGCATGGAGAAGTACAAAAACTGAGAGCTGTCTGGGGCCTCAGTAACCATATACTTAAATGTCTAAATAAGAACCCTTCTATATAAAGGTACCTTCCTCAAGAAACATGTGACTTCTTTGAATACATGTGACTTAAGGAACTCTGTATTTAATATATTCTCTGGTTTTTTTCCTATGTGCTTTCATTTTGCTGAACTTTTTTCCTTCCTTTTTTTTCCCTTTGTTCAAAGAATTATTCTCTAGAAATTGAAAAAGTAAGTTGCATTTCCTTTGTAACTGAAAAGGAAGGAAGGAAGGAAGGAAGGAAGGAAGGAAGGAAGGAAGGAAGGAAGGAAGGAAGGAAGGAAGGAAGGAAGGAAGGAAGGAAGGAAGGAAGGAAGGAAGGAAGAAGGAAGGAAAGAAGGAAGGAGGTTAAAATTTTACTTTTAAAATTATTTTATTTTAAAATTTTAATTTATTTTAATCATCTTTTTCAACATACCCAGCAAGTGGTCCTCCACCTTTGCCTAAAGAGGAAGAAACCATTGCTTTCCAATGCAACTCATTCCACTCTGAGAGCTGTAATTGCTAAGTAAGTTTTCCTTACTTCATGCTTAAATCTTTATAATGTCCACCCATAGCTTCTAGATCTTTCCTCTGGAGCTAAGCAGAGTAAGTTAAATCCTTCCTCCAGAGGACAATCCTTCTAATACTGAAAGATAACTATTATATCTGCTTTATATCACTTTCTCTCTTGCATTATAGTCAATTATGAACAAGTCTTCCCTCTGATTGGATCATAATGGGGACAGAATTTATTTACCTCCTGTTCATTACAAGGTCTATTCTGTGGTCCTGGACATAGCAGGAATATAGCAAATGCTTGTTGAATGATTGGATTATTGTGTTTTTTGAATCAAAGGATCACAGAAATAGGTGATTTCAAAACAAAACATTTATGAAGTACTTACTGTATGTAGATAACAGTACTAAAGAGTGATCCAAAGTTTAGGTAAGACATAGTTTCTACCATCATGGACTATAAAGACAGAACAGGGCATGACACTGAGATCACATTAACATTTTGCCTGGACCTTCTGAATACTTATTATGTTTTTATAGTGAAGTTTAAGCTGTGTTTGAAAGCTTGTTTGGAAGAGTGACCTGCTTAGCTGCTTGTTGTGGAGAAAGTAGCCATTGATCCTAATTTTCAGTGACTCCTCCCTCTCACAAGACATGTCTGGAAGGAATCATAAGAGCTATTGTTTTTTCCTATCCATTGCATTTTCTGTCAGCAGATCATTTCTTATATACTTTACTATTTGATCAGACTGGCTTTCTTGTCCCTCACTCAGGACTTTCTACCTCTCATTTCTGTGGGGCTATTCCTCATTCCCATGATGTTTAGAATGTATTCGTTTCTTGCTTCTTCCTCTTTGGATCCCCAGCCATATCAAATCTCAGCTTAAGATCCATGAGGTAGCTAGATGGTACAGTGAATAGTCCACTGCATGTAGAGGCAGAAAAACCTAAGTTCAAATTCTGCCTTAGAAACATGCCAAGTTACTTAATCTCTGTCTGCCTCAGTTTCCTCATCCATAAAATGAGAATAGTAGCATCTACCCCTCAGAGTTGTTGTCAGAATCCAATAAAATAATTTTTCAAAAGCACCTTACAAACCTAAAATCACTATATAAATGCTAGCTATTATGATTTTGATAATAAAAATAATAACCTTCATAAGGCCCTTTCTAATCCTTCTAGCTACTAGTTCCTCCTCATATTCAAATTATTTTTATATATAGCATTTTAATCTGTTTATATGTATATTTATCATTTTCCTCTTCTCCCCAAAATACAGGTTCCTTAGGGACTCCATTTTATCTTTGCATTTCCAGTATCTAACCCAGTGCTTAAAACATAATGGATGCTAATAAATATTTGTTTACTGATTAGATAGGCACCATACTTGATAAATGTATGTGAGTAGTTACTATTATCTTTAATATTAAATCACTTTGTGACACTTAAGCTTTATTAAATCACTTTCCTCACAACTGTCCTGGGAGATAAGTAATATAAATGGTAATAACCCATTTTACAGATGAAGAAGCTAAGGTGCAGAAGAGCCCATGGTTATACAATTAGTAAACACCAGGAGGGTTTATTTCTCAACTCTAGCTCCAAACTTTCTTCTTCCTCACTGCTGCCAGACCTTATTCATAATAAAAAGATATGTTAGATTCCAAGCCTGTATTCCTACTTGGAGCATTTCAGCTACTGTTTCACTCAGTTCCTCCTAACTAGCCAATCTCTTTCTCCACTATCTTTCATATACTATTTTGTCTCGTTGGCAAACTTTACTAGTCCTAACCAGTTTGAACCACTGAAAAGTCCAAATTAGAGGAAGCATATAAAGAAAAGAAATAGACATTACTTTCAACTATATTCAATAAATGAAACTCTTAACAAAGTGTTTATCTAGCGCAGATGTTAGAGAGACTAGATTGAATAAGAAAAGAATCATTCCAAACTCAGTTGTATTATGATAATAGATGTTTAAGATGCTAAGATGTTTGGAAGTTATTTAAACTTCCACATTTTCTTCTTTAATGTATTTAATCTAAAACTTGTTAGCTAAGTAATGAGAAGTTAGCCTATCCCCTATATACATTATTTATTCAATTCAGAACTAAGAGTTTGAATGAATAAGGTTTCTATGAACAATTGAGTCCCAAAAATGTGTGTGGCTGACTCAAAAAAAATCTACATCTTTTCAAGGTCTTAATCAGCTGGCTTCTACATCCCAAGAGAGTAACCCTCTCTCCTCCCCACAGGATTAGTTTAGTTGGTTTCTCCATCCTTCTCTTCCTCTCTCCCTCTCTCTCCCCCCTTCTACTCTCTCTCTCTCTTTCTTTCTCTCGCTCGCTCTCTCATTCTCTCACTCTGTATCAGAGAGAGAGTTTTTAAAACACCTCTTACCCTACAGACATTATCAGTACAAACTGCTTTAAAAGAAAAATTTATCTTATAGGTGACAATGGGGCCCAATCATTATTTCTCCTTCTCCTCCTGATAGCATCATCAAATTATGCTCCTTTTATTTTTTGGGAAGCCACTATTTTAGATAACCAAAGGGTACCTGCTGTTCCCACATTAATGCAATCTACAAGACATCTTTCTGTTTCACTGGCAAACCACTCTTGTTCCACAGACACCAGGAACTGCTAATTAACTCTCCATTATGATTTTTAGCAAAGTAAAGCAATATGACATAATTCAATTAAAATGACAAAAGGAGTTTTTGCCTTGACATATGTTTCCCCCTGTGTTTTCTCCTGGAAGCCAATGTTGCCAAGCAGGATCCCCACTTCTGCTCACTTAAGCAGGAAGAGCATGCCTACCACAAGGGGGACACCCACCATGAAGCAGGCACCCTGCATCAGGAGATCTAGGAATATTTGCGTCCTAGGGAAAGATGAGGCTAAGGTTTTTCTTAAGCAAACCCAGAACTCTTTTTTTTTTAACTCCTATGAAAAGCATGCTTGAAACTAAGGGACAAGCTACACTGGTTAAATTATTATTCTATTCATATAAATAAGTCTTTTTTTTTTTTTTTTTGGCTGCGCAATTGAGGTTAAGTGACTTGCCGAGGGTCACACAGCTAGGACGTGTTAAGTGTCTGAGGCCAGATTTGAACTCAGGTCCTCCTGACTTCAGGGCTGGTGTTCTATCCACCCCACCAACTAGCTGCCCCATAAATAAATCTTTATCATAGATCATAGCTTTAGAGGTAGAAGAGAGCCTAGAAACCACATTAGGAACCTTCCCCCCTTTATTTTACAGATGAGGAATCTAAGGATTCCATAGAGATTGAGATTTATTTGTTTATATGGTTTGTAACAGAGACAAGATCCAAAAGGAATGTGTTTTTTTTTTTCCTTTAATTGACATTCCCTGTGCTAATAGTGGTCCTGGACCTCAAGGAGCTTACACTCTATAGGATTGTAATGAGAATTTATTTGTTTGGGGGAATTGTGTTCAGTTCTGGGTAGCACATTGTAAGAAAGCCATTATCAAGCTAAATCACCCCAGGAGGAGAGGAAAGGCCTAAATGGAAAGAGTTACTAGAGACCTAGCATAAACAAGGATATTTTGAAGCAACTTGGAATATTCAGTCTGGACAAGAAAAGATGGCAGGTAGTGACACTTTGATAAATCTGTCAATTCATCCCCTTCTTACAATACAGATTATAAAATTTCCAATTTATTTTTTTAATGGATGAGGAAATTGACAATAACAGAGATCTTGGTTTGCCCATGCTGATAAGAGCCAGGACTAAAATTTTAATCCAGATCTGCACATTTAAATACAAAACTCTTTTGCTTCACTACTCCCTTGGAAGTAAAGTAACAAGCATGCTTCCTCAGAGCAATATGAATATTTCTTGTATTACCAACCTCTATTCTGAGAAAAGTACTTTAGTTATAATGCAAATTACTATCACTGTTATTATATCATTTGGGGTCCATATCTTTCCACAATTACCTTTTCCCCCCTCCTTTCTACTAAAGTCAATCCAACAAGCTTGAGGCCTTTATTTGATTCTTTTAATCTCTCAGGTACATATACAGTCCCAGTTGGAATATACACTAATTGGCTCTCCTTCTTGCTACATGACTAGCCAATCTCTTTTAAATCTCCATGGCCTTTTCTGCTATGTCATTGTTTTACAGCAATTGATATAATCTGTAAAGAGAGCATTGAGATCCCTACTATCCATTGATGGATAGTCTTTACACTGGATTCTAGGAATACAGTGACAAAAGGAAAAATCATCCCAGGTTTCAAGGAGTTTACTTTCTACTGGGGAGATATACACAGGAAAATCAATATAAGAAGACAGAAGGAAATGCCAATAAGTGGAATGATCAAGAAAGGCTTCATGAAGGGAATGATACCTGGCCTAAGTCTTGAAGGAAGCAGTTTTCTGAGAGATTGAGGTGAAGAGGGAGGGCATTTCCTAAGAAAAGAGCACAGAGATGGAAATTGGCATCGTGAGTTCCAGCAAACACCTAGCTGTTCAAGTTGGCTAGAACATAGAATGCATGGAAGGCATTAACATGAAATATGGCTAGAAACATAAGCTTGGGCCAGATTGTGAGGGATTAAATAATAGGTTGAGCAATTTGTCTCATCCTAGAGGCAATAGGAAGCCTCTGATATTTTTTAAGCATTAGAGTGACCCATGCCTTTGGAAGATTATTTTGAGAGCTGTGCTGGAGCGGGGATTGGAGAAAAGAGAGATTGGAAAAGTCACTGGTAAGGAAACTCTTTAACAGTAGCCCAGGTAAGGATAATGAGTTGCTGGATTAGGTGGTAGCTATGTGAGTAAAAGGAAGGGGACAAAGTAGAGAGATGTCAATTTGAAGGGAGGGCCAAATCTCATCTGAGCAGCTATATGCTAAATTATAGGGCTCACATAAAGGATTTGTAATGTCCCTAACTATAACTATGGCTGTCACTTCTCCTTTTACCCAGAGCTTTACACCATTTCTTCTTTCTCTTTTATTTGAAAAATGTCAGGGAAGAGAAAGAGATTTTATATATAATTAGGCCATTTGTATATACATTAAATTTAGGCTTAGCAGACAATTCAAAATTGTTGTGGGGAGGGGAGAGGGTTAAATTACCATATATTCAGCTAACAAGAAATAGAAGACCTGTGTAAGCTTTGAAACAAGGAGGTAAAGGGCCCATCCATCAAACACTTCTGGAAGTAGCCTAAGTGTGTGCTAGAGCAAGCTAAAATGAATCAGCAAAGCCAATTGTTATATTTTCAGTATAAGCATTTATGTCTTAGAATCAGCATTGATTCTAATCGGGGCTTGATTTATTGTTTTGTCAATTGTTTAGACTTAACAAAGAGATGAAAAACGTTAATAATGCAGATTAAACTTAAAGGTGTGTCCTGTGTGTTCCGCGCCCCCCCCCCCCTTCGAGAGCCAGTTGTTAAATATTTATCAGCATGTCCCTGAAAGAGGCTTTCTAAGCTTCCATATCAGCTGATACCAGGCATGGCATGCCCTCAGGTTTGGAACACTGTGTTTGGAACACTGGCATTGGTCAATTTTCTTGTCATATTTTTTACAAAAGAAGGCTCACTGGGTAGAAAAGAGAGGAGTATAGTTAGAAATTAATGCTATGGGATTTTTTTCATTATCTAACAAAATAATTAGTGTTTTTAAAAGATCTTCAGGACTAGAGGCAACCTTGCACCTTAATCACAATCCCCACCCTTGAGGTGACTGTGATTCTGGTAGACAGGATGGCATTCTGCTTGAAAGCCAAAGATTCTCTCATTTCCTGATGCTCAGCTTCATCTAATATCTTTTCATGAGCTGATACCACCATCTGGTGTCTGTCAGCAAATTGAACCAAAAGAATGTCATCTGTAGCAGACTACAATTTCCAAATGTTTTAGCTCTTTGTGCCTTATTTAGAGCTTAGAAAATGTACCTCCCTCTTCCCGCCTTTTTTTTTTGTTGCAAAAATGACCTCGTACCAACAAAATCACCTGCCCATTTTGTGTGTATATGTGTCTGCATAGTATGTACTTCTGTATATGTCCCATTTATATTTTGTGTAAGCAAATACAATTTTATTTACACATTGTTTCTATCACACATGCCTTTTGCTTTCACTGTTCTTGGAACATATTCTGTTAATTACTAAATTTAAGCTTTTCACCAAAATGATCCTTGATAGTTTTTTCAACTATCTTCGTCTATTGGAAAACAAATATAGGGAATAAAGTATCAGACTTAGAGTCAAGAAGACCTGACTTCAAATCCTCTCTGACATAAATCATGCGACTCACTTAACTTATCTGTGCCTCAATTTCCTTATCTGTAAAATAATAGTACTCATCTCCTAGAGTTTTTATGAGGATCAGATGGAAGTATATATGTAATATTTTGTAAATCTTAAAGTGCTATATAAATATAACCTATTATTATCATAGATGAATACTTAGCATCTTAGAAATAAAGCTGAGATGAAAGTGACTCTTTCCAACAATGAGATGATTGATGCCAGTTCCAATAATCTTGTGATAAAGAGAGCCATCTACCTCCAGAGAGAAGACTGTAAGAACTGAATGTGGATCACAACATAATATTTTCACTCTTTTTTTGTTGTTCGCTTGCATTTTGTTTTTTCACTCTTTTGCTTTCTTTTTTTTATCTTGTGCAGCAAGAGAATTGTATAAATATGTTTATACATATTGGATTTAACATATATTTTAACACGTTTTACATATATTGAATTGCTTATCATCTAAAGGAGGAAGTGGGGGGCGGGGAAGAAGAGAAAATCTGAAACACAAGTCAAGGGTCAATGTTGTCAAATTATCCATGCACATGTTTTGAAAATAAAAAGCTTTATTAAAAAAAAAGAAAAAAAATAAATCTGAAAGGAACACCAACTAGTCCTCATTCTGATACTCTCAACTGAGGTGACTCAGTAGCAGAACTAGAATTTTAACTGAGGTCCTCTGACTCCAGATTTAATGTAGTTGTTATTGTTTTCCACTATACAAAAATTGCATCTTCATTTATCTTTTCAGTGATTTCTGGAGCCTCATTCAGAATTCTTGTATAGGACTCTATATCTCACCCAACTTGTCATTGTGTGTGAGATGTCTTTGACTCTATGTGACCCAATTGGTGGTATTCTTGGCAAAAATTACTAGAGTGATTTACCATTTCATTCTGCAGCTCATTTTACAGATTAGGAAACTGAGGTAAACAGAGTGAAGTTACTTGCTCAGGATCACCCAATTAGCAGTTTCTGAGGTCTCCAAGTCTTGCAGTCCTCTGCGTCAGGTAGCTACCCATCTCAACCAACTACCCTCCCTGAAGTCTTCGATACCCCTTTTCTAACCAACTGTGAGTATATGTAACTATGAGTAAGTGTACATGTTCTCAAGCCAGGAAGTCCTGGACTATTATAAATATTAAAGGTATTATTCTAGTCTGGGCCCTGGGGAAGCATCAGGACAGTGTGTTCTAGGAAGGATTGTATTCTGGCCTTTTTGTCGAAACATATTCCAGTTATTTTAGAATAGTAATCTACCCAGAAACATGTCTGTCTTTGACTGAGAGCAAAGCTTTACCTGCCTCTGGCTCTTATTAGGTCTTCAATTTCCCCTTCTAAGGTAATGCTCTGCATTAAATAACTCAGTCTAATGGGAAACACAAAACCTACAAATATAATAAATATGCCAATGGGATAAGCCTTAGGAGGACTTTTTCCTTATGAGTTTCATTAAGGCAGCTTTTCTCCAAACTGCACTGCCCCCAGGAAAGAAATGAGAGGGGGATGGAAGAGAAACTTTCTGACTTTTAGTGGAATTGACTGCAGAACAAATGTGTTAGGAGATCTCCCCAGGTATAGGAAGGAAAGAAATCTTGGCTTTGGTGAGCTTCTCCATAATATTTATTGAACTCCCAAGGTTTGAGGAGCCCCTGGTGAAAGGAGAGGCAGCTATAAAAGAAATCAAACTCAGCTCCTGCTTACCACGGAAGTGAGGAGACATATGAAAAGAAGATAAAGCCACTTTCCAAGTAACAAAAAAAGAGAATGCAAATAAATACATATTATATAACAAGAGGGACCATAGGACTTCAAAGAGTATCGATCTAAAACCTCAATCCTCATTTTACAGACTAGGAACTGAACTCCAATGAGAGATAGTGATTTTCCAGTGTTTAACCCAGTGCCTGGCACATAGTAGGCCCTTGATAAATATTTATTAATTGATTGTTTGAGTTGCCAAGGGTGCTAATAGCATTTATATTCCTTTGTGTGGTATTTTATAAATGCTCATACCCTCTGACCATAGCCTATATTTCCTGATTTTTTGCATATCATTTTCCCTCACCCACTCTACAATCCAGGAGAAGGAGCCCACCAGATGTCTCTAACTAGTGACATTCCCTATACTATCTCCATGCCCTTGCTTAGACCATCCTCTATGTCCTTCTTAGCTTTGCCTTTAGAATCTCTCGTTTCCATCAAAGCTCAAGTGGAGTTCTACATCCAATATAAAGTTCACCGTAAAAATCCCAACATTTACTGCCTTTTCCTTAAATTTGCCTTGCTTTTACTTTGGATATATTTTGTATCTATTTATATGTTGTTTTCCCTCAATAAAATGTAAGCTTCTTGAGAGCAAGTGCAATTTCATTTTTGCCTTTGTATTTTCAATACATCATAGTACGTGCATAGTAGACATTTAATGAAAGTTTGTGGATTGATTGGTTGAAAGGCAATAATGGACTTGAGCCCTGCCATATATATAAGTGACTTAATAATAGGTTAATTCATGAATGATCAGCCTTTAATTGTAATAATTTACAATTATTATGTAATGTGCACCACCCGACATAAGAGGCTATTCTGGAATATTTATTAACTTCACTGTGCCCCAGTCACACTCTTAAAACAGATGACTGTCAGTCACTCTTTGGCTCTATCACATTAGGGGATGATACAGACAACTAGTGGATGCACAGTGGATAGACCTGGAGTTAGAAAAATCTGAATACAAATTCAGCCTCAGACACTTAATAGCTATAACCCTTTACAAGTCACTTAATCTTTTTTGCCTTATCTGTAAAATGGGGATAACAATAGCACATACTTCCCAGAGTTGTTGTAAAGACCCAACGAAACAATAATTACAAAACATAATGCCTAGCAACAGAATTATTGTCTTTATTAGATTCTTACAAGAATCAAGGGTGTATATCTACATTCTACAATCAAATATCCCAATTTAAGGGAGTGAGAATAGTAGAAATCATCCTATTGGATGTGACTGCGGTATTGTGGATAGTTTCTTCCATCTCTGTAGCATCATCATTTCTATTTTAAGGGTGAAGATAAATGAGACTATCCCCCTCACAATAAGCACACACTGTGCTAAGCTGCAATTTGCATTGACAAATACGAATGGGAAAGAATTCCATTCCATTTTAAGTGATAACATGTACACATGTCAATACATACAAAGTAACTTTGGATGTATCCTGTGAATAAAACTATTTAAGTAAACATGAATATGGGAAGATTTCCTTAACCTAGGGTGCATTCTCTTCTAACTCAGATCACACAATCCTTCTTTAACTCAGTAGCTAAGTTCTAAGTAGTTGCCTCAAATCCATACAAGTTAAATGATTTATCAAGTTCATGGAACTAATCATGTCAAATCCTGACAGAGGCAGGATTTGAATCCAGGTCTCCCTGATTCTAAGCTCACTATGTTGTCCTAAGCTGCCCCTCTAATTACATACCTGAAAAATATGAAAATATTTGAACTCCAAGTAGATGGTTAAAATCTAGTCATCCTGATGGAGTTCTGTAGTCCATAAGCAGTATTGGCAAGTCAGACTAGAAACAGCTTTGCCATACTCGCTGTAACATCCACAAAAGTGTGATAAGCCATTACTGTATATTAAAAACTCATGACAACAGCTTACTCACTGGTTCCCTCCCTCTACCTTTTCATTTTGTCCATTTCTCATGTATTGGTTAGGAAGTTCCTGTTGTCATAACTTGTCTGCCATCTACTGACCTTTTGCAGAAATGCATCCTCGTCTTGTAACAAGTTCCATTTCAATATCCTCAGTCCTCAATCTTCCCTCTTTCCTGAGTGAAAGCTAGCAATTGCTTGCAGAAGCCAGTAGTTTATCCTTAATAATCTAAAAGGAGCTTTTTGGTACTTCGTAAACATTTTTTTAATTCAATTCAAGTGAACCATTGAAATAGTAACTTTTCTGGAGTAATTGGGTTAGAAAAGCAAGTATTTGGGGGCAGCTAGATTGTGCAGTGGGTAGAGCATTGGGAGTTAGATTTTGGCATGTGTTCAAATCCTGTTTCAGACAATGTGACCCCTGGCAAATCCCTTAACCCCAACTGCCTCATAGCAAAAGACAAACCAAAAAACAACAACAACAACAAAAAACAAAAAACAGGCATTTAAAACACCTCAATTACTGTGTAGTGTAGATGATTGAAATTTCTAACTAGCTTATATTTTTTCCTTAGTGTTTTTCTTGTTCATTCCTCTCCTATCAGTAATCAGATTCTATAACTCTTTGTCCCTTGCTAAAAACTATTCCTTGTATTTGTCCCTTCCTTTCTATTCTGTCACCATGTCCTCATCAGGAATTTTAACTACAATCTCCGTGTGTAGCATAACCCAATGTAGCATAGTCCAGTGTAGAACCCACAAAAAGTTATTTTGATCATAGTTTGTGAGTATCTAGAATAAGCAAGGTAATAGGCCTATTGCTTAATAACCTAGTAATATGATATCTAAAGTAATATGTTCAGTTCAGGACATTACATTTTCAGATGGACTTTGACAAACTTTTGTGACCTACAATGACCTACGATGGTGAGGAGACTCAGGTCATCCAAAGAACTGTTGAGAGAATTGGAAAAATTTGAATTTGAAGATAAAATGTAGGGAAAATATAATAGTTTCAAAAAAATAATATTTGATGGATTGCCATGCATTAGATGGATTATATAGACTCAACTTATTCTGTAAAATTTCAGAGGATAACAATTACAAGACAATAGTTCAACTCAATAAGAATTAACTAAACAATATATGAACACGCATTTATTAAATGCCTATATGCTAGGCATTGTGCTTGGCACTGGAGACACAAAGACAAAAATGAAATAGTTACTGCCCTCAAGGATCGTATAGCCTATTAGGGGATGGAACATGCTCACAGATAAATAAACATAGGATACATGCAAAATAAATGTTCAATTATGGGGGGGGGGGGGGAAGTAGTGGAGAGCAGAACTAACAAATTAGAGAATCACAAAGGATCTTTTGAGGACAGTACTTAATTGAAACAATTTGAAAAGAAAATGGATTGCTTTTCAAAATTGAGTTTCCCATACCACTCCAAGCTGGGATCCTTACTACTTTTTACCTAGGTTATTCCAACAGCCTCCCAATTGTTTTTCTCATCTTTTGCTTCTACTCTATCTTCCATATCTCTGCCATTTTACTATTTTTAAATGTTTTTATCATGTCATTCCTGTTTATACCTCCAATAGCTCTCAGATTCCTGTTGCATCAAATATAAATCCTTACTTCCACATTCAGTACCCCCAAAATCTACCCCATCTATTGGCAAAAAATTCCTCCATATATAACCCATTATACTTTGTTCTAGATCACCATGAGACCCATGAATGTCACACACATTCCCATTTCCATGCCTATAGTTCCATAATTTCTTTCAATTAATAAATAGACATTTATTAAATGCCTATTATATGCTAGATATTATGTTAAATATTGGAAAATCAAAAGAAGAAAAAAAATGAAATAGCAGTATAGCTTTCCCCACAACTACTCCAAAAAAAGATTTAAGAACACCAGACTAGAAAGTGATTGGGAAATTTAATCACAGAGTATCAATTTTTTTCAATCCATGATCATGAATTCATGACCAGAACAGGGATAATGAAAGAAGAGTGGGCTGCCACTCTGTTGCTCTGACCCCAGACACTCTAACAAAGAAAGAACCAGCAGCTTTTTTGCTCTAATTCCAGAGCCAGATCTTGGATTCAATACCTATCTAGAGACATGCCAATAGTTCTGTCCCTCTGATCTTGCAGAGCCTTCTAGCTAGTTGATGGAGCTGGAGCTAACAATTGACTACTGAAGCTCCAATCACAGGCAAGTTTGCAGTTTTGTTTCCCAGATTCAAACTGAAGTCTAGAGGCTTCAAAGTCAAAGTCAAATGGACTCAAAGTCCAAAAAGTACTAAATGTCTAAAGAATGTAACAATAAGACCCCTCAAGTGACACAGATCAGGAGCATAAAAAACACCAACATTCTCTAGAGAAGCATATAAAAGCTGGCCCTAACACAAAGTCTCAATTTGAGAAGTAAAGATAAAAATGGGTAATTTTTACAAATAATTCTATAATAAATAGCTAATACAATACAATGGAAAACCAAAACAAATTCAAAAGAGGAAAATAACTCTAAATATCTATGAGCAAAATCTCAAAGAAAAACGTAAGTTGGTCATAAAGTCAACTAGAATTCCTAAAATAAATAAAACAGAGTTTTTTTAAGAGGCTAAAATTGTATTAAAATCAAAATGACATTTATAGAGAAAAGGATTTTTAAAAATATAGGAGCTCTAGAACAAGGGCTTAGAATGAGAATTAACTGCTTAACACAAATATTATTCAAATAATATTTTGAACATTAGAATAGATCAAACAAATTATTAACTTCATGAAATAAAAAGAAATATTATAAACAAAAGTTAAAAGATTGTAACAAAAAAAAGCATAAGGTATCTCATTCAAAACCAAATGACTTAGAAAACAGATCAAGAAAAAAAATAATTTAAGAATTATTAGACTATGTGAAAGTCATGACCAAAAAAATTAACCTGAATATCCTGTTTTGGGAATCCATGACAGAAAACTGCCAAAATATCTTAAAACCAACAGGAAAAAATGAAAATAGAAACAATTCACCAATACTATCATGAACAAAAGCCCAAAGTGAAAACTCACAGAAACTTTATAGCCCACATCCAGAGCTTTCAGGTTAAAGAAAAAATATATTGCAAGTAGCCAGAGAGTTCAAGTATAAGAAAAGACAAACTGAGGATCAAATTATATTTACTAGCTTCCACTAAAGAGAAACTGAGAGTGTGAAATATGGTATTTGACAAGAGAAAAGATATAAGCTTAAAAGCGAAGAAAGCTTACTTTAAAAAAAAAACTAAATATAATTATATATGGAAAAAATGGATCTTGAACAAAATAGAAGATTTCTGAGCATTCCTTGTAAAAAGATCAGAACTAAGTAGAAATTTTGAAATATGTTAAGGGTCAAAAGAAACTGTATACACACACACACACACAAATAACTGGAAGGAACTTTGTAAGGATGAAAAGTTTGGGGGACTTCCAGTTAAGATGGCGGAGAGGAGGCACACAGCTGTGTAGCTCTGCACTTTCTCTCACTATCCATTTCATTACAAGCCTCTGAATGAAGAAAAACTTGACTGAAAAAAAAACCCACAAATAGTTACCAAGAGAAGCCATCCTTGAGATTCACCAAGAAAGGTCTGTTTTTACTGGAGGGCTGGGACGGTTTTAGATCGGGCGCAGGCGGCGGGCAGCAGCAGTGAGAGCACGGGAGCAGACTGGAGAGGGGGTGGGGAGTGATTGCAGCCGTCTCTGTGGGGAGAGCTTCTCTACAGGATTGGATACTTTGCCCTGGCAGCAAGTCAGCAGCCCAGCAGAGAAGCTAAAAACACCGGGGCTGAAGAATACAACCTCAAACAGCTGGAGTCTCTCGGGACCTGGCCGCCCCCTTTTCCCCCCCTGTTCCTCAGCACAGATGAATCTCATGGAGGAAATTAAAAAGGCTCTCACAAGGGAGCTAGAAGAAAAATGGGAAAAGCAGAGTGAGGCTTGGCAAAAGGAGAGGGAGGCTTGGGAAAAGGAGAGGGAGGCTTGGCAAAAGAGCCTGGAGAAGTCAGTTAAAGAAAGAGTGGATAAAGAAATCAAATCCTTGAAAAATAGGATTGGTGAACTGGAAACAGAAAATAGCTCTCTAAAAAACAAAATTGGCGAAATGGAAAAAAATTCCACAGGACAAAAGAACTCAATGGGACAATTAGAAAAAGATTTTTTAAAAGTGAGTGAAGAAAATACTTCACTGAAAATCAGAATTGAACAATTGGAATTGAATGACTCGAGGAGACAAGAAGAATCAGTCAAACAAATCCAAAAAAAAAATCAAACAATGGAAAAGAATGTGAAATACCTTCTGGGGAAGACAACAGACCTGGAAAACAGATCCAGGAGAGACAATCTGAGAATCATTGGACTCCCAGAAAAGCATGATGAAAAAAAGAGCCTGGACACTATTTTCCAGGAAATTATCAAAGAGAACTGCCCAGAAGTCATAGGAACAGAGGAAAAAATAAACATTGAAAGGATTCATCGATCACCCACTGAAAGGGATCCTAAAATCAAAACACCAAGGAATATAGTGGCCAAATGCCAGAACCCTCAGACGAAGGAAAAAATATTGCAAGCGGCTAGAAAAACCCAATTCAAGTATCAAGGAGCCACAATAAGGATCACCCAGGATCTGGCAGCATCCACATTAAAAGATCGAAGGGCCTGGAATATGATATTCTGAAAGGCTAAGGAACTTGGTATGCAACCAAAAATAACTTACCCAGCGAGAATGAGCATCTTTTTCCAGGGAAGAAGATGGACATTCAACAAAGTAAGCGAATTTCACCTATTTTTGATGAAAAAGCCAGAACTTAACAAAAAGTTTGATCTACAAATATAGAACTCAAGAGAAATCTAAAAAGGTAAAGATTAATCTTGGGAACTATATTTCGGCTATATAGATGTATAAAGAATACATGTATACCTTGTTCTAGAAACTAATGTGGAAAGGACATTGTACCAGAAAAAGAGTAAAGTGGGGGTAGTACATCTCATGAAGAGGCATAGGAAACCTATTATATCTGAGAGAAAGAATGGAGGGGGATGAATATAGTGGGTATCTTACTGCCTTCAGAATTGGCTTTAAGTAAAAAATCTTAAGACATATTCAATCTATGGTGAAACTTCTCCCACCTCATTGAAAAGTGAGAAGGGAAAAGTGAAAAGGGAAGGAATAAGCTAAGCAGAAGAAAATACGGAAACTGGAAGGGAAAGGGGTAAGATAGGGGGAGGAACTCTAAGGCGGGGGGAAGGATACTAAAAAGGGAAGGCTGTGAGAAGCAAGTGGTGCTCACAAGCTTAATACTGGGAAGGGGAGTAAAGGGGAAAGAAAGGAGAAAAGCATAAACCTGGGTTAACAAGATGGCAAGTAATACAGAATTGGTCATTCTAATCATAAATGTGAACGGGGTAAACTCCCCCATAAAGAGGAAGCGGTTAGCAGAATGGATTAAAAGCCAGACTCCTACAATATGTTGTTTACAGGAAACACACCTGAAGTGGGGAGATACATGCAGGTTAAAGGTAAAAGGTTGGAGCAAAATCTACTATGCTTCAGGTGAAGTCAAAAAAGCAGGGGTAGCCATCCTGATCTCAGATCAAGCTAAAGCAAAAATTGATCTAATTAAAAGAGATAAGGAAGGGCACTATATCTTGCTAAAGGGTAGCATGGATAAGGAAGCACTATCTATATTAAACATATATGCACCAAGTGGGGTAGCATCTAAATTCTTAAAAGAGAAATTAAGAGAGCTGCAAGAAGAAATAGACAGTAAAATTATAATAGTGGGAGATCTTACCTTGCACTCTCAGAATTAGATAAATCAAACCACAAAATAAATAAGAAAGAAGTCAAAGAGGTAAATAGAATATTACAAAAATTAGATATGATAGATCTCTGGAGAAAATGTAATGGAGACAGAAAGGAATACACTTTCTTTTCAGCAGTTCATGGAACCTATACAAAAATTGACCATATATTAGGACATAAAAACCTCAAACTCAAATGCAGTAAGGCAGAAATAGTAAATGCATCCTTTTCAGACCACGATGCAATGAAAATTACATTCAACAAAAAGCCAGGGGGAAGTAGACCAAAAAATAATTGGAAACTAAATAATCTCATACTAAAGAATGATTGGGTGAAACAGCAAATCATAGACATAATTAATAACTTCACCCAAGAAAACGATAATAATAAGACATCATACCAAAATATATGGGATGCAGCCAAAGCGGTAATAAGGGGAAATTTCATATCTCTAGAGGCCTATTTGTATAAAATAGAGAAAGAGAAGGTCAATGAATTGGGCTTGCAACTAAAAATGCTAGAAAAGGAACAAATTAAAAACCCCCAGTCAAACACTAAACTTGAAATTCTAAAAATAAAAGGAGAGATCAATAAAATTGAAAGTAAAAAAACTATTGAATTAATTAATAAAACTAAGAGTTGATTCTATGAAAAAACCAACAAAATAGACAAACCCTTAGTAAATCTGATTAAAAAAAGGAAAGAGGAAAATCAAATTGTTAGTCTTAAAAATGAAAAGGGAGAACTCGCCACTAACGAAGAGAAAATTAGAGCAATAATTAGGAGTTACTTTGCCCAACTTTATGCCAATAAATTCGACAACTTAAATGAAATAGAAAAATACCTCCAAAAATATAGCTTGCCCAAACTAACAGAGGAAGAAGTAAACATCCTAAACAGTCCCATCTCAGAAAAAGAAATAGAACAAACTATCAATCAACTCCCTAAGAAAAAATCCCCAGGACCAGATGGATTTACACGTGAATTCTACCAAACATTTAAAGAACAATTAACTCCAATGCTAAATAAACTATTTGAAAAAATAGGGATTGAAGGAGTCCTACCAAACTCCTTTTATGACACAGACATGGTACTGATACCTAAACCAGGTAGGCTGAAAACAGAGAAAGAAAATTATAGACCAATCTCCCTAATGAATATTGATGCTAAAATCTTAAATAAAATATTAGCAAAAAGATTACAGAAAATCGTCCCCAGGATAATACACTATGACCAAGTAGGATTTATACCAGGAATGCAGGGCTGGTTCAATATTAGGAAAACTATTAGCATAATTGACTATATCAATAACCAAACAAACAAAAACCATATGATCACCTCAATATATGCAGAAAAAGCATTTAATAAAATCCAACATCCATTCCTAATAAAAACACTTGAGAGCATAGGAATAAATGGACTTTTCCTTAAAATAGTCAGGAGCATATATTTAAAACCATCAGTAAGCATCATATGCAATGGGGAAGAACTGGAACTTTTCCCAGTAAGATCTGGAGTGAAGCAAGGTTGCCCACTATCACCATTATTATTTAATATCGTATTAGAAACACTAGCCTCGGCAATAAGAGTCGAGAAAGATATTAAAGGAATTAGAGTAGGCAATGAGGAAACCAAACTATCACTCTTTGCAAATGATATGATGGTATACCTAGAGAACCCCAGAGATTCTACTAAAAAGCTATTAGAAATAATTTATAATTTTAGCAAAGTAGCTGGCTACAAAATAAATCCCTATAAATCCTCAGCATTTTTATACATCACCAACAAAACCCAACAGCAAGAGATACAAAGAGAAATTCTATTCAGAATAACTGTTGATACCATAAAATATTTGGGATTCTATCTACCAAAGGAAAGTCAGGAATTATATGAGCAAAATTATAAAAAAGTCTCCACACAAATAAATTCAGACTTAAATAATTGGAAAAATATTAAGTGCTCTTGGATCGGCCGAGCGAACATAATAAAGATGACAATACTCCCTAAACTAATCTATTTATTTAGTGCTATACCAATCAGACTTCCAAGAAAATATTTTAATGATCTAGAAAAAATAACAACAAAATTCATATGGAACAATAAAAAGTCGAGAATCTCAAGGGAATTAATAAAAAAAAAATCAAATGAAGGTGGCCTAGCTGTACCTGATCTAAAATTATATTATAAAGCAGCAGTCACCAAAACCATTTGGTATTGGCTAAGAAATAGATTAGTGGATCAGTGGAAAAGGTTAGGTTCACAAGACAGAATAGTCAACTATGGCAATCTAGTGTTTGACAAACCCAAAGACCCTAACTTCTGGGATAAGAATTCATTATTTGATAAAAACTGCTGGGATAATTGGAAATTAGTATGGCAGAAATTAGGCATGGACCCACACTTAACACCATATACCAAGATAAGATCAAAATGGGTCCATGACCTAGGCATAAAGAACGAGATTATAAATAAATTAGAGGAACATAGGATAGTTTATCTCTCAGACTTGTGGAGGAGAAAGAAATTTGTGACCAAAGATGAACTAGAGACCATTACTGATCACAAAATAGAAAATTTTGATTACATCAAATTAAAAAGCCTTTGTAAAACAAAACTAATGCAAACAAGATTAGAAGGGAAGCAACAAACTGGGAAAACATCTTCACAGTTAAAGGTTCTGATAAAGGCTTCATTTCCAAAATATATAGAGAACTGTCTCAAATTTATAAGAAATCAAGCCATTCTCCAATTGATAAATGGTCAAAGGATATGAACAGACAATTTTCAGAGGATGAAATTGAAACTATTACCACTCATATGAACGAGTGTTCCAAATCATTATTGATCAGAGAAATGCAAATTAAGACAACTCTGAGATACCACTACACACCTGTCAGATTGGCTAAGATGACAGGAAAAAATAATGATGAATGTTGGAGGGGATGCGGGAAAACTGGGACACTAATGCATTGTTGGTGGAGTTGTGAACGAATCCAACCATTCTGGAGAGCAATCTGGAATTATGCCCAAAAAGTTATCAAATTGTGCATACCCTTTGATCCAGCAGTGTTTCTATTGGGCTTATATCCCAAAGAAATACTAAAGAAGGGAAAGGGACCTGTATGTGCCAAAATGTTTGTAGCAGCCCTATTTGTAGTGGCTAGAAGCTGGAAACTGAATGAATGCCCATCAATTAGAGAATGGCTAGGTAAATAGTGGTATATGAATGTTATGGAATATTATTGTTCTGTAAGAAATGACCAGCAGGATGAATACAGAGAGGACTGGCGAGACTTACATGAACTGATGCTAAGTGAAATGAGCAGAACCAGGAGATCATTATACACTTTGACAACGATATTGTATGAGGACATATTTTGATGGAAGTGGATTTCTTTGACAAAGAGACCTAACTGAGTTTCAATTGATAAATGATGGACAGAAGCAGCTACACCCAAAGAAAGAACACTGGGAAACGAATGTGAACTATCTGCATTTTTGTTTTTCTTCCGGGTTATTTATACCTTCTGAATCCAATTCTCCCTGTGCAACAAGAGAACTGTTCGGTTCTGCAAACATATATTGTATCTAGGATATACTGTAACATATCCAACATATATAGGGCTGCTTGCCATCTAGGGGAGAGGATGGAGGGAAGGAGGGGAAAAATCGGAACAGAAACGAGTGCAAGGGATAATGTTGTAAAAAAATTACCCTGGCATGGATTCTGTCAATATAAAGTAATTATTAAATAAATTTTTTTTTAAAAAAGGATGAAAAGTTTGTGTTTTGGTTAGAAAGGAATGTCATGTGACTCTATAAAACTCAAATGTCATCAGGGTCATGAAGGGAATAAATAATACAGAATGTCTAGGTGTTATTTTGTTGTGTTTTGATGATATTAAAAAAATAAAGAAAGGGGAAAAGGACCTACCAGTGAATAAAGGAGATATGAGTGGAAGAACTTAACTCACACAATTGCTGTGCACAAGTCAATGACTATAGAAATAAAAAGCAAGGAATCAGAGAACCAGGTATCACTTGAATTTCCCTTTCACTTGAATTGGTCAAAGGAATATAAAACACACACATGAAAAATTTGATAAAAAATACATTCTACTCAGCAGGAAATCAGGAGAAATCAAACAGAAGAATAAGAGTAAGGACTGATTAAAGGAAGCAAAATAAATTCTAATTTCAGAGGATAGGTTGTGAACCGGGTTTTAAAAGGAACAAAAGAGAAAGTGATAGTAGCCTGTGATTGAAGTCTGAGTGAGAGGAAGAGAAGAGGAGCAGGGGTAAGAAAGCAAAATGCATCAAGCATAGAGAACTATTGCTGAATAAACTAATTTGTTCTCATTATTCACTTTTTCTTATAATTAAGGAACAGAGAACAAAGAGAGCAGAAAAACATAAGAATAGCAGAGAGGGAAATATACAATCAACAATCATATAACTATGAGTGTAAATAGGATGAATTTCCCCTTACAAAATAGAATGTGATAGGGGAATGGATTAAAAAGTAGAATCTAATAATATATTATTTGAAAGAAACATAATTAAAATATAATGATGCATACAGTTAAAAATAATGGGCTAGGACAATATCTGTTATGATTCAACTGAACTCAGAAGAACATGGTTAGTGATCATGATTTTTAGATAAGGCAACAGCAAAATAAATCACTAAAAAATAAGCAGGGAAATTACATTTTGTTAAAAACTATCATAGATAATTACTGCCATACTTAACATATATATGTCAAATGACAGAGCATTTATATTCTTTATTCTAACCATATTATTTTTTATTAAAGCTTTTGATTTGACCAAACCGTTACTTTGTATAGCTTTTTATTTACAAGATATTTGCCTGGGTAATCTTTCAAGACATATGCATGGATAACTTTCAACATTCACCCTTGCAAAACCTTATGTTCCAAATTGTTTCCTCCATTCCCCTCACCTCCTGCCCTAGTAATTTATATATGTTAAACATGTGCAGTTCTTCTATACATATTTCCACAATTATCATGTTGCACAAGAAATATCAGATCAAAAAGGAAAAAAAAATCAGAAAGAAAACAAAATGCTAGCAAATAACAATAAAAAAGTGAAAATATTATGTTGGGGCCACATTCAGTCCTCACAGTCCTCTCTCTGGGTGCAAATGGTTCTCTTCATCATAAGATCATTAGAACTGGCCTGAATCATCTCATTGTTGAGAAGAGGCAGCTCCATCAGAATTGATCATCATAAAATCTTGTTGTTACCATGTGCAACAATTTCCTAGTTCTAACATTTATACTTTTTTCCCTTTTTTATTATAACTTTTTATTTTTTTTTCCTTCTCAATATATTTTTTTATTTTTTAATAGCTTTTTATTTACAAGTTATATGTATGGGTAATTTTACAGCATTGACAATTGCTAAACCTTTTGTTCCAATTTTTCCCCTCCTTCCCCCCATCCCCTCCCCTAGATGGCAGAATGACCAGTAGATGTTAAATGTATTAAAGTATAAATTAGATACACAATAAGTATACATGACCAAACCGTTACTTTGTATAGCTTTTTATTTACAAGATATTTGCCTGGGTAATCTTTCAGCACTGACAATGGCAAAACTTTTTGTTCCAATTTTTCCCTCCTTCCCATCACCCTCTCCCCCAGATGGCAACTAGACCAATACATGTTAAATATGTTAAAGTATATGTTAAATACAATATATGCATACATATTCATAAAGTTATTTTGCTGCACAATAAGAATCAGACTTTGAAATAATGTGCAATTAATCTGTGAAGGAAATAAAAAATGCAGGCGGATAAAAATAGAAGGATTGAGAATTCTATGTAGTGGTTCATAGTCATCTCCCAGTTCTTTCACTGGGTGTATCTTGTTCAATTCATTACTGCTCTATTGGAACTGATTTGGTTCATCTCATTGTTAAAGAGGGCCACGTCCATCAGAATTGTTGATCAGATCGTATTGTTGTTGAAGTACATAATGATCTCCTGGTCCTGCTCATTTTTCTCAGTATCAGTTCATGTAAGTTGCTCCAGGCCTTTCTGAAATCATCTTGCTGGTCATTTCTTACAGAAAAATAATATTCCATAATATTCATATACCACAGTTTATTCAGCCATTCTCCAATTGATGGGCATCCACTCAATTTCCAGTTTCTGGCCACTACAAAGAGGGCTGTCACAAACATTCTTGCACATACAGGTCTCTTTCCCTTCTTTAAAATATCTTTGGAATATAAGCCCAGTTAAAAAGTAAATCTAAGAATATATTATTTGAAATAAATGTAATAAAATATGATTATATAATGATATATAAAACAAAATACACTGCTGTATCAAAGGGTATGAACAGTTTGATAACTTTTTGAGCATAATTCTAAATCACTCTCCACAATGGTTGGATATATTCACAATTCCACCAACAATGTATCAGTGTCTCAGTTTTCCCACATCCCCTACAACATTCAGCATTATCTTTTCCTGTCAGCCTAGCCAATCTGATAGGTGTGTAGTGTTATCTCAGAATTGTCTTGATTTGCATTTCTCTGATTAATAATGATTTGGTGCATTTTTTCATATGACTAGAAGTAGTTTCAATTTCTTCATCTGAAAATTGTTTGTTCATATCCTTTGATCATTTATCCATTGTATAATGGCTTGATTTCTTATAAATTAGAGTCAATTCTCCATATATTTTGGAAATGAGGCCTTTATCAGAACCTTTAACTGTAAAAATGTTTTCCCAGTTTATTGCTTCCCTTCTAATCTTGTCTGCATTAGTTTTGTTTGTACAAAAACTTTTCAATTTGATATAAACAAAATTTTCTATTTTGTGATCAATAATGATCTCTAGTTCCTCTTTGGTCTCAAATTCCTTCCTCCTCCACAGGTCTGAGAAATAAACTATCCTATGTTCTTTTAATTTATTTATAATCTCATTCTTTATGATCATGAACCCATTTTGACCTTATCTTGGTGTACGGTGTTAAGTGTGGGTCAATGACTAGTTTCTGCCATACTAATTTCCAATTTTTCCAGCACTTTTTGTCAAACAGTGAATTCTTATCCCAAAAGCTGGGGTCTTTGGGTTTGTCAAACACTAGATTATGTCATCTGAACCTAACCTATTCCACTGATCTATTAGTCTATTTCTTAGCCAGTACCAAATGGTTTTGGTTACCACTGCTTTATAATATAATTTTATATCTGGTACAGCTAAGCCACTTCATTTGATTTTTTTTTCATTAGTTCCCTTGAAAGTCTTGATCTTTTGTTCTTTCAGATGAATTTTGTTGTAATTTTTTCTAGGTCATTAGAATAGTTTTTTGGGAGTCTGATTGGTATAGCACTAAATAAATAGATTAGTTTAGGTAGTATTATCATCTTTATTATATTTGCTTGCCCTATCCAAGAGCACTTAATATTTTTCCAATTGGTTAGATCTGACTTTATTTGTGTGGAAAGTGTTTTGTACTTTTGCTCATAAAGTTCCTGACTTTCCCTTGGCAGATAGATTCCCAAGTATTTTATATTATTGATAGTTACTTTAAATGGAATTTTTCTTTGTAGCTCTAACTGTTGAATTTTGTTGGTGGTATATAAGAATGCTGATGACTTATGTGGGTTTATTTTGTATCCTGCAACTTTGCTAAAGGTGTGGATTATTTCTAATAGCTTTTTAGTAGAATCTCTGGGGTTCTCTAAGTATATCATCATTCATCAGCAAAGAGTGATAATTTGGTTTCTTTACTACCTACTCTAATTCCTTTAATCTCTTTCTCAACTCTTATTGCCAATGCTAGCATTTCTAATACAATATTGAATAGTAATGGTAATAGTGGGCAACCTTGTTTCACTCCTGATCTTAATGGGAATGGTTGCAGTTTATCCCCATTACATATGATGCTTACTGATGGTTTTAAATAGATGCTTCTGATTATTTTAAGGAAAAGTCCATTTATTCCTATACTCTCAAATTTTTTTTTAATAGGAATGGATGTTGTATTTTATGAAATGCTTTTTCTGCATTTATTGAGATGATTATATGGTTTTTGTTAATTTGGTTATTAATATGGCCAATTATACTGATAGTTTTCCTAATATTGAACCAGCCCTGCATTCCTGGTATAAATCCTACTTGGTCATGGTGTATTATCTTAGGGACAATTTTCTGTAGTCTTTTTGCTAATATCTTATTTAAGATTTTAGCATCAATATTCATTAGGGAGATTGGTCTATAATTTTCTTTCTCTGTTTTTGTTCTACCCAGTTTAGGTATCAGTATCATGGCTGGGTCATAAAAGGAATTTGGTAAGAGTCCTTCATTCCCTATTTTTTCAAATAGTTTATATAGCATTGGAGTTAATTGTTCTTTAAATTTTTGATAGAATTCACATGTAAATCCATCTGGTCCTGGGGATTTTTTCTTAGGGAGTTGATTAATAGCTTGTTCTATTTCTTTTTCTGAAATGGGACTATTTAAGCAATTAACTTTCTCCTCTGTTAATCTCGGAAGCCTATATTTTTGAAGGTAGTCATGCATTTCACTTGGGTTATCAAATTTATTGGCATAAAGTTGGGCAAAATTACCCCTTATTTCTTTAATTTCTTCTTCATTAGTGGAAAGCTTTCCTTTTTCATTTTTAAGACTACTAATTTGATTTTCCTCTCTCATTTTTCTAATCAGATTTACCAAAGGTTTGTCAATTTTATTGGTTTTTTCATAAACCAACTCTTAGTTTTACTTATTAATTCAATAGTTTTTTCTTTCAATTTTATTAGTTTTTCCTTTTAATTTTAGAATTTCAAGTTTAGTATTTAATTGGGGGGTTTTAATTTAGTCTTTTTCTAGCTTTTTAAGTTGCAAGCCCAATTCATTGATCTTCTCTTTCTCTATTTTATTCAAGTAAGCCTCTAAAGATATAAAATTTCCCCTTATTATTGCTTTCACTGCATCCCACAAATTTTGGTATGATGTCTCATTGTTGTCATTTTCTTGGATGAAAATATTAATTGTGTCTATGATTTGCTGTTTCACCCAATCATTCTTTAGGATGAGAATATTTAATTTCTAATTACTTTTGGTTCTATTTACCCCTAGATTTTTGTTGAATGTAGTTTTTATTGCATCGTGATCTGAAAAGAATGCATTTACTATTTCTCTTACTGCATTTAATTTTGAGGTCTTTATGTCCTAATATATGGTCAATTTTTCTATAGCTTCCATGAACTGCTGAGAAGAAAGTGTACTTCTTTCTGTCTCCATTCAGTTTTCTCCAAAGATCTATCATACCTAACTTTTCTAATATTCTATTTACCTCTTAATTTCTTTCTTATTTGTTTTGTGGTTTGATTTATCTAATTCTGAGAGTGCAAGGTTAAGATTTCCCACTATTATAGTTTTGCTGTCTATTTCTTCTTGCAACTCTCTAAACTTCTCTTTTAGGAAGTAAGATGCTATACCACTTGGTGCATCTATGTTTAGTATTGATATTGCTTCATTGTCTATGCTACTCTTTAGCAAAATATAGTTTCCTTCCTTATCTCTTTTAATTAGATCAATTTTTGCTTTTGCTTGATCTGAGATAAGGATGGCTATCCCTACTTTTTTTACTTTACCTGAAGATAGATTCTGCTCCAGCCTTTTATCTTTACTCTGTATGTATCTTCCCACTTTAAATGTGTTTCCTGTAAACAACATATTGTAGGGTTCTGGCTTTTGATCCAGTCTGCTATCTGCCTCCCTTTTATGGCAGACTTCATCTTATTGACATTTATGATTAAAATGACTAATCCTGTATTTCCTGCCATCTTATTATCCCCAAATTATGCTTTTCTTTTTATTGCCCTCTTTACCTCCCTCCTCCCCAGTATTAAACTTATGGGCACCACTTGCATCATACAGTTCTCCCTCTTTAGCATTCCTCCCCACCCCCTTTGACTCCCTTCCCCTTTCTTGTACCTTTCCCTTATTACTCTTTTCCTTTTCCCTTTTCCTCTCCCACTTTTTAATGAGGTGAGAGAAGTTTCTCTGTAAACCAAATATGTTGATTATTTTCTCTTTGAGCCAAATCTGATGAGAGTAAGATTCACACAATGTTCCTTCTCCTCTCTAAATTGCCTCAGGTATGATATATTTCCTTTGCCTCTCTGTGGGATGTAGTTTCCCTCTTTTTATCTCATCTTTTCCCTTTTTCTTATACTACCCTTTTTCCATTTCTATTTACCTTTTTTTATATTATATCAGTAAAATCAAATTATACATGCACTCTTTATGTATGTGCATAACAGAAATAGTTCTCAAGAGTTCTTTTTACCTTTTTCTGCTTCTCTTGAGTCCTATAGTTGGAGGTCAAATTTTTTATTTAGCTGTATTTTTTTCATTAGAAACAAATGGAATTCACCTATTTCATTAAATGTCCATCTTCTTCTCTGGAAGAAAATGCTCAGCTTAGCTGGGTAGTTTATTCTTGGCTGCATTTCAAGTTCTTTTGCCTTTTGGAATATCAGATTCCAGGCCCTTTGATCTTTTAAGGGGTAAGCAACTAGATCCTGAGTGATCCTTATTGTGGTTCCTTGATATTTGAATTGTTTTTTTCTGGCTGCTTGTAATATTTTTTCCTTAGCCTGAGAGTTCTGAAATTTAGCCACAATATTCCTTGGAGTTTTTATTTTAGGGTCTTTTTCAGAAGGGGTTTGATGAATTCTTTCAATAACTATTTTATCTTCTGATTCTATTACATTTGGGCAATTATCTTTCATGATTTCTTATAAAATAGTATCTAGGCTCTTTTTTCTATCATAATTTTCAGGAAGTCCAATAATCTTCAGGTTATCTCTCCTAGATCTATTTTCTAGGTCTGTTGTTTTTCCAAGTAGATATTTAATTTTTTTTTTCATTTTTTTTTTCTGGTTTTGCTTGACTGAGTCTTGATGTCTCAATGAATCATTCATTTCTATTTGTTCAGTTCTTATTTTTAATGAGTTATTTTCTTCATTAGCTTTTTTTAACTTCTTTTTGTATATGTCCAATTGAGTTTTTAAATGAGTTGTTTTGCCCTATGGAATTTTTTTACATATCACTAATTTTTTTTTAACTGAATTATTTTCTTTTTCCAATTCACATTTCAGGAAGTTGTTTTCTTTTTCCACTTTATCAAATTTTTATTTAAGTGAATTATATGCCTTTTCTGTACTCTCTTACATAGCTTCTTTTCCTTTCCCCATTTTTCTTCTAGCTCTCTTTAAGATTTTTTATAATTTCTTCTAGAAGAGCCTTGTGTAGTGGGGACCAGGTTATATACCTCTTTGGGGCTTTGTCTGGAGACTGTTTACTATTAGTCTCCTCAGGGTTGAAAACCTGCTCTCTTTCTTTATAGAAGCTATCTATGGTTAGCATATGCTTGGCTTTTTTACTCATTTTTTTAAAAAGCTTTTAGGGTCTGCTTTCAAGGCAAGGGGGTTACCAGCTTCTTCTGCAGAGAAGGGATAGATATATAGACAGCTGCCCTATAAATGGGTTGCTAAAAGTGGCCACGCTGCAGAAGTGCTCTGGGAAGAGCCCCCCTATGTGGATTAGCAGCTGCACTGGGACTAGTGGCTTAGCAGCAAAAGTGTCACTGCTTTGGGCAGAGCCTCCCACTGTGCAGGTTTGTGGCTGCCCCGGGCAAAGCCCCCCCATGCAGATTTGTGGCTGCCCCAAGCAGAGCCCCCTGAGGTGCAGATTTGTGGCTGCCCTGGGCAAAAGCCCTGTGTTGCAGAATGCGGTTGCACAGCTGTGCTATGGTCCGTGCTGGGTCACTTCCGGTCTTGGGTGGGTGTAGTCAAATCCTGTTAGATTCTGGCGTTTTTTGGAGTACACTCTACCTTTGGCCTTTTTGTAACTTCTCTGCTGATCTACTGCTTTGCAACTAAAGCAGAGCAGCCAACCTGTGGTAGAGTCCTCCCTGCAAAATCTCTACCTCTGGAGACTGTCCCTGCCCTGCCTGCTCTAGCCTCTGGTCCTGCTTCCCTTCCTGTGCTGGCCTGCTCCCGCCAATCAGGACAAATCTTTTCTGGCAATCTTCCAGATTATCTTCGGCTGGTAATTTGTTGTACTCCCGGTATTCATGGATTTCACCAGTCAAGCACTATTTCTGGAGCTGAATTTGGTATTAAATAGTGAGGGTATAAGAGGAGTTTAGAATGAAGCATGTTGTTCTCCACCATCTTGGCTCCACCACCACCACCACCCCACCCCACCCAGCATTTATATTCTTTTTTGTTGTTGTTGTTTAATAATTATTACTTTTTATTGACAGAGCCCATACCTGGGTAATTTTTTTTTTACAACATTATCCCTTGCACTCACTTCTGTTCTGATTTTTCCCCTCCCTCCCTGCACCCCCTCCTCCAGATGGCAAGCAGTCCTATACAAGTTAAATATGTCACAGTGTATCATAGATACAATATATGTGTGCAGAACTGAACAGTTCTCTTGTTGCACAAGAATTGGATTCAGAAGGTAAAAATAACCTGTGAAGAAGAACAAAAATACAAGCAGTTTACATTCATTTCTCAGTGTTCCTTCTCTGGGTGTAGCTGCTTCTATCCATCCTTGATCAATTGAAACTGAGTTAGATCTCCTTGTTGAAGAAATCCACTTCCATCAGAATACATCCTCATATAGTATCGTTGTTGAAGTATATAATGATCTCCTGGTTCTGCTCATTTCACTTAGCATCAGTTCATGTAAGTCTCACCAATTCTCTCTGTGTTCATCCTGCTGGTCATTTCTTACAGAACAATAATATTCCATATTCATATACCATAATTTATTCAATCATTCTCCAATTGATGGGCAGCCATTCATTTTCCAGTTTCTAGCCACTACAAACAGGGCTGCCACAAACATTTTGGCACATGCAGGTCCCTTTCCCTTCTTTAAGATTTCTTTGGAGTATAAGCCCAATAGAAACACTGCTGGATCAAAGGGTATGCACAGTTTGATAACTTTTTGAGCATAGTTCCAAATTGCTCTCCAGAATGACTGGATGTATTCACAATTCCACCAACAATGTATTAGTGTCTCAGTTTTCCCACATCCATTCCAACATTCTGCATTATCTTTCCCTATCATTCTAGCCAATCTGACATTGTAGTGTATCGCAGAGTTGCCTTAATTTGCATTTCTCTGATTAATAATTACTTGGAGCATATTTTCATGTGGCTAGAAATAGTTTTGGTTTCTTTTTTGACAATTGTCTGTTCATATCCTTTGTTCATTTATCCATTGGAGAATGGCTTGATTTCTTATAGAGTCAATTCTCTATATATTTTAGAAATGAGGTCTTTATCAGAACCTTTGACTGTAAAAATGTTTTCCCAGTTTATTGTTTCCCTTCTAATCTTGTCTGTATTACTTTTGTTTGTACAAAAACTTCTCAATTTGATATAATCAAAATTTTCTATTTTGTAGTCAGTAGTGATCTCTAGTTCTTCTTTGGTCATAAATTCCACAGGTCTGAAAGGAAAACTATCCTATGCTCTTCCAATTTATTTATAATCTCATTCTTTATGCCTAAGTCATGAACCCATTTTGACCTTATCTTGGTATAAAGTGTTAAGTGGGGGTTAATGACTAGTTTCTGCCATACTAATTTCCAATTTTCCCAGCAATTTTTGTCAAATAATGCATTCTTATCTCAAAAACTGGGGTGTTTGGGTTGTCAAACACTAGATTATTTAAGTTATTGGCTGTTTTGTCCTTTGAACTTTATCTATTCCATTGATCAACTAGTCTATTTCTTAGCCAATACTAGATTTTGGTAACTGCTGCTTTATAATATAATTTTAGATCTGGTACAGCCAGGCCACATTCATTTGATTTTTTTTTCCATTAATTCCCTTGAAATTCTTGACCTTTTGTTTTCCCATATGAACTTTGTTGTTATTTTTTCTAGGTCATTAAAATAATTTTTTGGAAGTCTGATTGGTATAGTGCTAAATAAATAGATTAGTTTAGGTAGTATTGTCATCTTTATTATATTTACTCGCCCAATCCAAGAGCATTTAATATTTTTCCAGTTGGTTAGATCAGACTTAATTTGTGTGGAAAGTGTTTTGTAGTTTTGCTCATAAAGTTTCTGATTTTCCCTTGGCAGATAGATGTCTAAATATTTTATACAATCAATAGTTACTTTAAATGGAATTTCTCTTTGTAACTCTAACTGTTGGGTTTTGTTAGTGATATATAAGAATGTTGATGACTTATGTGGGTTTATTTTGTATCCTGCAACTTTGCTAAAGGTGTGAATTGTTTCTAATAACTTTTCAGTAGAATCTCTGGGGTTCTCTAAGTATACCATCATATCATCAGCAAAAAGTGACAATTTGGTTTCCTCATTGCCTATTCTTATTCCTTTAATCTCTTTCTCAATTCTTATTGCCAAAGCTAGCATTTCTAATACAATATCAAATAGTAACGGTGATAGTGGGCAAGCGTGTTTCACTCCTGATCTTATTGGGAATGGTTGCAGTTTGTCCCCGTTACATATGATGCTTATTGATGGTTTTAAATAGATCTGATTATTTTAAGGAAATTAAATTTATTCCTATACTCTCAAGTGTTTTTAATAGGAATGGATGTTGAATTTTTTCAAATGCTTTTTTTGCATCTATTGAGATGATCATATGGTTTTTGTTAACTTTCTTATTAATATGGCCAATTATACTGGCAGTTTTCCTAATATTGAACCAGCCCTGCATTCCTGGTATAAATCCTACTTGATCGTGTGTATTATCCTGGAGATAATTTTCTGTAGTCTTTTTGCTAATATCTTTTTTAAGATTTTAGCATCAATATTCATTAGGGAGATTGGTCTATAATTTTCTTTCTCTGTTTTCAACCTACCTGGTTTAGGTATCAGTACCATGTCTGTGTCATACAAGGAATTTGGTAGGACTCCTTCATTCCCTATTTTTTCAAATAGTTTATAAAGCATTGGGGCTAATTGTTCTTTGAATGTTTGATAGAATTCACATGTAAATCCATCTGGTCCTGGGGATTTTTTCTTAGGGAGTTGATTAATAGCTTGTTCTATTTCTTTTTCTGAAATGGGACTATTTAAGCAATTTACTTCCTCCTCTGTTAATCTCGGAAGCCTATGTTTTTGGAGGTAGTCATCCATTTTGCTTAGGTTATCAAATTTATTGGCATAAAGTTGGACAAAATTACCCCTTATTATTTCTTTAATTTCTTCTTCATTAGTGGAAACCTTTCCTTTTCATTTTTAAGACTACTAATTTGATTTTCCTCTCTCATTTTTCTAATCAGATTTACCAAAGGTTTATCAATTTTATTGGTTTTTTTCATAAACCAACTCTTAGTTTTATTTATTAGTTCAATAGTTTTTTTTTTACTTTCAATATTATTAATTTCTCCTTTTAACTTTAGAATTTCAAGTTTAGTAATTGATTGGGGATTTTTAATTTGGTCTTTTTCTAGCTTTTTAAGTTGCAAGCCCAATTCATTGATCTTCTCTTTATCTTATTCAAGTAAGCCTCTAAGGATATAAAATTTCTCCTTAAATTTTTTTGGCTGCATCCCACAAATTTTGGTATGATGTCTCATCGTTGTCATTATCTTGAGTGAAATTATTAATTGTGTCTATAATTTGCTGTTTCACCCAAGTGTTCTTTAAAATGAGATTATTTAGTTTCCAATTACTTTTTGGTCTATTTATACCTAACTTTTTGTTGAATGTAGTTTTTATTGCATCGTGATCTGAAAAAAAAAAAAAAAAGCATTTACTATTTCTGCCTTCCTGCATTTAATTCTGAGGTCTTTATGTCCTAATATATGGTCAATTTTTGTGTAGGTTCCATGAACTGCTGAGAAGCAAATATACTCCTTTCTGTAACCATTCAGTTTTCTCCAGAGATCATAACTAATTTTTCTAATATTCTATTTACCTCTTTAATTTCTTTCTTATTTGTTTTGTGATTTGATTTATCTAAATCTGAGAGTGCAAGATTGAGATCTCCTGCTATTATAGTTTCAGCATTTATATTCTTAAATGAAACTCAAAACAAAACAGACAGTAAAACTCTGCCAAGGAAAGACTTAACTGTATTTCTTTCAGAGGCAGACAAATCTAACAAGATAGAAGGAAAGGAGGGAAGGAGAGAGTGGGAGAAAGAGACCTAAACAAAATTTTAGAAAAAGTAGATATAATAGATCTCTGAAAATAATTGGATGAGAGTAAAAAGGATTGTACACATCTTAGCACCTTTACAAAAATTAACCATATATTTAAAAAATAAAAACCTCAAAAAATGCAGAACAGCAAAAATGTTAAAGACATCTTTGACGACTAAAATGAAATAAAAAATAAATACATCAAAAGGCCTTCATTTGAAGGAGTGATTGAAAATTAATAGGAGATTAAGTAATTTAATTCTAAGTAATTGGTCAAAGGACAAATTATAATTATATTGTTATTTTATTAAATATGACAACTATGAGGAAATATATCAAAGTTGGTGAGATTTAGTCAAAATAGTCCTTGGGGAACTATCTAGATTTCTAAACTTTTTCTTCTGCAAAATAAGAGAAAGAACAGATAAACAAATTTCACATGCAATATTTAAAAAACAAAAAATGCCAATTAAACATCAAAATAAAAATTTTGCAAATTAGAGATTAACAAAATTGAAAGCAAAAAAGCCATTAAATCAATAAATAGAATTAGGAACTGGATTTCTTTTAAAAAAGATATTAGTTGTGTTTAACATATACTTTTTAACATATTTAATATGTGTTAGTCTAACTGCCATCTAGGGGAGGGAATGGAGGGAAGGAGATGAAAAATTGGAACAGAAGATTTTGCAAGGGTCAGTGCTGAAAAATGACCCATGCATATATCTTGTAATTAAAAAGCTATAATAAAAAATTAAAAGAAAAAGAAAGCACCAGTCAAATGGTTAAAAAAAAAAGAATTAAAAATAAAATAAAATAGATATTAGCTAATTTGATTTTTAAAAAATAAGCGAATATCTCTTGGAGGAAAAAAAATGTGAATCTAGATAAATGCAATGCCATCCAATGTAAGATACTTAGAATTGTCTTTGCAGTTCCTCATTACCTCATGCCTTGATTATCACAGTAATCTGATCTTGGGTCTTCTTGTGTCAAGTCTTCTTTTATGCCAATCTATTCTCTATTTAGTCACTAAAAGTGCTTTTCCTAAAATGAGAGTCCAATGATGCTGACATGTTCCCTCCTTAATAAGTTCCTGTGGCTCTCTATTGCCTCCAGGAGCAAATATAAAAATGCTCTGTTTGACATTCAAAACCTATAATTTAACTCGTCATACTTTTCCAGTCTTCTTACATCTTACTCAACACATACTCTTCAATCCAGAGACTCCCAGATGTTCCATGAACAAGGCACACCATCTCTTAGCTGTGGGCATTCTATATGACTGTCCCCAGGCCTGGAATGCTCTTTCTTCTGATCTTTCCGGCTTCAAGTTCCAAGTAAAATTCTACTTTCTACAGGAAACTCTCCCCAACCTCTCTTCATTTTGTTGCCTTTCCTCTGTTAATTATTTCATAACTATCATACACACACACATATATATATGCATGTAAGTATATACATATATATAGTATATAATTAGCATTGTATATATTTTTGCTAGCTGTTGCTCCCATTAGATTATTGTAAGTTCCTTGAGGGCAGCGACTGTCCTTTGACTCCCTTTTTGTGTCTTCAGCTCTTAGAACAATGCCTGGCACATAGCAAACACTTACTGAATATTTATTGATGGGTTGGTTGGGTTCTAGTTGATTATAGGGAGCACTGAGAATTATTTACTGATACTGTAACAAAGCTAAAAGGATTTAGACATTTAGTGATCTTTTGATCTATCCATGTTCAGATGTACACTCTAGGAAAGTCACTTTAGAAGGCTAATGAAGGGTGGGAGTGAGAAAATATTTGAGGCAAGAAGACCAGAAAACAATTGAAACAATCCAGGCATAAGGTCATGAGTGCATGCACCAGAGTGATAGTTGTGCGAGTAGAGAGAAGACATATTCAAGAGATATCATGAATGGAGAAACTACACAACTTGACAACAGAATGAATGTGGGAGTTGAATATAAGTGAGAAATTAAGTATGAAAAAGAAGTTGTGTGTCTGAGTGACTTGGAGGATAACACTAACCTTGACAAAAATTGTAAAGTTTAGAAGGAGGAAAAGATAATAGGTTTTGTTTGGATATGTTGAATTTGAGGTATCTATGGGATATTCTGTTCAAGATGTTTAAGAAGCAATTGGTGATGTAAGACTTGGGGTCAGGAGGGAGTTTAGGACTGGATATATAAATTGAAATTAGAAGACAGATTGCAAAACTTTGAATTTAGAGTTTTTGAATGTTTAAATTGAATAAGGAAGTGAAGGTATTGAGTGTAAATGGCTTTCTCGTGGAGTTTAGCCATGAAGGAGAAGAAACATATAAGACAAAAGCTAATAGGGATGAACAAGTAAAGATTTTTAAAAGCATGGAGGTCACATGGGCCTTTTGAGAAGCATTTGGGAAGCATCTTGTATACAAGGAGAGACTGAAAAAAAGGAGAGTGGAGATCTGCTGAAAAAGATGGGATAAAATGAGATTAAAGGTGAATATAGAGGGATTAGCTTTAGCATCGAGAAGGGCCACTTTTTCATTTGAAACAAAGGTGGAGTAAGTAGTGGGGGAAGAAATATGAGAGAAGATAAGTAAGAAGAGAAGAATAGGGAGATCTTAGCAAATGGCCTAATTTTTTTCCAATTAAGTAAATGTCTAGTCTTCAATTGAAAGGATGTGAAGGGGGAGAAGTGAATGACAGGATCAAGTGAAGGAATGAAAAAGTTTAGAATAGACAATGGTGAGGTGAGTAGCTAATAAATTGGGTGGAGGGGAGGTGTTTCCAAAATTATTTCTTTGCTATAGTGAAAGCCAGTTGAGATTCTATCATAGAAACCAGGCAGTATTATTTCCTGATTTTCTCCAGATCCATTCAGCAGCATATGAAAATGAATGTAAGTGGTAGATGCAAGAAATAATTAAAAGGTTGTGATTTGGCAAACATTATTAGTGATAGGAAAAGGGCACAAGGGACTCAAGTAGAGAATTGTGTAGAGTTGAAGTGATTCACCAAAGGATCAAGATAAGGAAGTTTGGAGGACATAGCCAATGTAGGAATGGTGAACTGGCTGTTAAAAGCTACAAAGACTGAAGATGCTAAGGACAAAGTTTTAGAAATAGTAAAAAAAAAAAAAAAAAAAAAATCTTCAGTAGTAAAAGGAGTTTTTTCACCAGGGAACCAATACAGAGGTATTGGTCAAATTACAGGTTTAGTCAAGAATCTTTCTATAGATATTGGATAACCTGTTCATCATGAGTTCACTGAAATTTTAGTTGGTTGTTTTGCTATAAATATTTGTATATATTATTGTCCTTAATCTCTTCACCTCACTCTGCATCTATTTATGCAAACCTTTCTTTGGAATCATATCCTTCACCATTTCTTACCGAATTATTGTTTTCCATTACATTCACATACCAAAATTTGTCTAGTCATTCCCCAGTAGATAAGGACCTCCTTAATTTCTAACTAATTGCCACTCACCACAAAAAGTATCTGCTATAATTATATTTGTACATGTAGGTCCTTTTCCTTTTCTCTTTGATCTTTTTAGGGGTATAGAAATGGTAGTAACAACACTGGGTCACAGGGCATGTATACATAGTTTAATAGCTTTGGGAGCCTAGTTCCAAATTGCTTTTCACAATGTCTGAACTATTTTACAAACCACTAACACTGTATTAATGTACCTGTTTTCCCACATCATTGTCAGCATTTATAATTTTTCTTTTTTGTCAACTTTTCCAATCTGAGGTGTATAAATGAATCTCAAAGTAACTTTTATCTGTATTTCTTCATTACTATTGATTTTGGAGTATTTTTTCATGTAACAATTGATAGTTTTTAACCAATTTTCTATACATGGAAATGAGACTTTTAGTAAGGAAACTTGATGCAAAGATTTCCCCCTCATTTAACTGGTTAAAATTACTAATTCTGGATTTCCTGCCATCTTTTTAATCCCAGATTATGCTGTTCTCTTTCCTTTTCTTCTTACCCTCCTTCCCCAGTATTAAACTTATAAGTACCACTTGCGTCACGCAACCCTCCCTCTTTAGGATCCCTCCATCCCCCTTAGAGTTCCTCCCCTTTCCTTAAACCTTTTCCTTACAATTTCTGTATTCTCTTCTATTTAGTCTACTCCTTTCCTTTTTACTTTTCCCCTACTTTTCAGTGGGGTGGGAGAAGTTTCTCTGTAAACCGAATATGTCTAATATTTTCTCTTTGAGCCAATTCTGATAAGAGTAAGATTCATATTATGTTCATCCTCCTCCCTTCTTTCACTCAGATATAATAGGTTTCCTTTGTCTCTTCATGAAATGTAGTACCTCCACTTTTCCCCTTTTCTGGTACAATTTCCTTTCCACCTCTAGATTCTTTTTTATATTATAACAGTAAAACCAAATTATACATGTACTCTTTATGTATATTCATAACAGAAATATAGTTCTTAAGAATTCTTTTTACCTTTTCAAGCTTCTCTTGAGTCCTATATTTGGAGGTCAAACTTTTTGTTTAGCTCTAGTTTTTTCATCAAAAAGAAATGGAATTCATCTATTTCATTGAATGTCCATCTTCTTCCCTGGAAGAAAATGCTCAGTTTGGCTGGGTAAGTTATTCTTGGCTGCATACCAAATTCCTTAGCTTTTCAGAATATCAGATTCCAGGCCCTTCAATCCTTTATTGTGGATGCTGCTAGATCATGAGTAATCGGTATTGTGGCTCCTCTGTATTTGAATTTTTTTTTTCTGGCTGCTTGTAGTATTTTTCCTTGGTCTGATAGTTCGGGGAATTTAGCCATAATATTTCTTGGGGTTTTGATTTGGGGAATCACTTTCAGTAGGTGATCAATAAATTCTTTCAATGTCTTTTTTACCTTCTGTTTCTATAACATCTGGGCATTTTTTGATGATTTCCTGAAAAATAGTGTCTAGGCTCTTTTTTTCATCATGATTTTCAGGGGGTCCAATAATCCTTAGATTATCTCTCCTAGATCTATTTTCCAGATCTGTTGTTTTCCCAAGTAGGTATTTAACATTTTTTTCTATTTATTTTCATTTTTTTTGGTTTTGCTTGACTGGTCTCCTCGAGTCATTCATTTCCATTTGTTCAATTCGAATTTTTAATGAATTACTTTTTTTTTTAAATTTCTTTTTGTAATTGTCCAATTGAATTTTTAAATGAGTTGTTTTGTTCTATGGAATTTTTTTCCATTTGCCAATTTTATTTTTTAAGGAATTATTTTCTTTTTCTATTTCATTAATTCTGTTTTTCAGGGAGTTGATTTCTTTATCCACTCCATCTTTTAATGAGTTATATGCCTTATCCAGACCTTCTTGCAAAGCTTCCCTTTCCTTTCCCCAATTTTCTTCAAAGCTCTCTTTTAAGAACCTTTTAAATTTCTCCTATGAAAAAAAGCCTTTTGTGGTGGGGACTAAATCATATTGACCTTTAGGCTTTCATCTAAAGACAAACTGTTTTTAGTCTCCTCAGGGTCTGAAATCTGTTCTCTTTCAGTATGGAAGCTATCAATAGTTAGAGACCGCTTTGCCTTTTTACTCACTTTAACAACAACAACAAAAAGCTGTACCCTGCTTTCTGCTTTTGGTGCAATGTGGGGTTATCAAGCTTCCTCAACAGACAACAGGAAGGAGCAGTGAAGCAACAGTGGGCAAGCAATGGCTGCGCTGGGATCAGTGGCTGTGCTGGGATCAGTGGTTTCCCGCTGAGATCATGCTGAGTCCCTCCTGGTGCTGGGTGGGTGTGGCCAGGTCCAGAGAGACTCTAGCATTTTAGGATTTTAGTCTTTACCCCCTGCATTTATACCTTCTCTGCTGATCTACTGGCTTGCAGCCAAAGCAGAGTAGCCAACACAGTGTAAAGTTCTCCCCGCAAATTTTCAGCCAGCAAAAACTACTCTCACCCCCCTCCAGTCTGCTCAGCATAAGCTGTTTCCCATGCTCTCACTGCCTGCCTGAGTCTGCACCTGGTATAGCCCTGTTCCATCCCCATAGACCTTTTCTGGCGAATTACTAACCTTATTTTGGTAATGTGTTATACTTCCAATATTCATGGGTTTTGACAGTCAAGCACTAATTCTGAGGCTGTTTCATAAAAAGTAGTCTGAAGGTAAAGGAGAGCTCAGGAAGATGCATGTGTCCTCTCTGCCATCTTGGCTCCACCACCCAGATCATCCTTATATCACAGAAGAAATTTCCTAGTTTTTTTCCAAAGAGTTTATGTAATCTGAAAATTATTCTTCAAATGTTTTATAAAATTCATTTGTAATGTTTTTTTTTTTTTTGCATGATACATAACTCCTATTTAGATATTTGGTCTGAGACTCGTTTTAATAAACAACCAAGTTCATTTGTAAATGTAAATGTAAATTGTACATGTAGGTATAAGTCATTAAATCTTACTTTACAAGTTATTGATCAACATCAGTTCAGATCAAATTACTAATTCTATGTTGAAAGAATCTGAAAAAAAATCTTCAACTCAACACTTTATAGATTGCATTGCTTATAGTAATTACTTCTAATGGTTACTGAAGACACTAATTGTAGGGTTTATAGTCCTAGCACCTTTTCGCCCTAACCCTTTACATAACAGTGACTATTTTCCATTATATTTCTTTTCATTTCTAGGTACTTAGTAAATTTTTACTTAATTGAACTGAATTATTATCACTAGTAAATGTTTGTCTAGTAGGCTAGTGGAGATTCAAAGAAACCTAAGATACAGTCCTTGTTAGGAAGAAAGGACATGGATTTATTAGGTAAACAATAGCTTTAGAGCTGAACAGGGACCTTAGTGGAGCATCCAAGCCCATCCACTCATTTTACAGATAATAAACTGAGGAAACATTATTATTAACAATTACACTTACAAAACTTATTGTATTGACATTAAATGCAATGTCATCAACATCATGATCATCACCACCACCATTATAATTATTGTTGTTTAAATTGTTATAAAATTTCAGAGAAATAATCAAATATCAAGAAGCTGGTGAAGTTGGAGAAGGAATGGGGAAATCATGATGGTTAAATTACTTTTCTGGATATAAACTTGTACTTCCTGAGCTTCTAACTTGCTAATTGATAGGAAAAGCAATGGAAATGTTTATTCTCAAAAATCAATAGCTGAGTTAAAATGATTGCATCATATATTGGACATCCAATTAGATTTTTTTTTTCCTCTACTAGGTTGGAAGTAAGAGAAGAAAAACAAATGAAATGCTTTCTTTGTCAGGAAAAAGGGAGGTGATTAGTTTCTTCATACTGAAAGATTACATCTCCTTTCCCAAGTTGATCTCTCTACATTGTCAATTTATATAGTATTTCAAAATTTAGGACAATTTTGAAAAAAAAAATCAGTTGATTTAGTATATAACATGCAAGTTTTGTTTTAATTATCTTAACTCAGGTAAGATTACTGGTTTTTCTAAATAATTGATCAAGTTGCTTTAATTTAAAACTTTTTAGTGAGATCTGTAATCTGGTTTCTAACCTCATCATTCAACTGAAACTACTCTCCACCAATGATCTCTTAATTGCCAAACCTGATAAGTCTTTTCTCAATCCTCATCCTTCATGGTGCTTTTCACTTTTTTGTCCAATCTCTCTTCCTGAACATGCTCTCCTCTTTGAGTTTTCATAACACAATTCTCTCTTAGTTTTCTTCCTACCTAACTGATTCTACTCAGTCTCATTGACTAGTTGTTCTATATTATGCCCTAAATCTGAATATTCCCTTAAATTTCTTTCTTATGGTTATTTTTTACATCTACAATTTCTCTCATGAATACCACTAGTTCCCATAGGTTACTATTTTATCTATACAAATCACTTCTATCTTGCTAGCTAGCTGGCTATAGCAATATTTCTATAATTACATGTATTTGTGTTCCAAGCATTGGCCTAGGTGCTGAGTATGCAAAGTACTTGGAAATTCAAGTACAAAGAATAAAATAAATCCTACTCACAAGAAAATTACATTGTAATGTGAGAGACAATAGGTACATGTATAAATACATACTATATAAATAGAAAGTATATAGATACATATACAAAATAAATACAAGGCCATTTTAGGAACAACAAATGTGTGCATGTGGGATGAGAGGAAATCAGTAAAAACATTTAGAAAATAGTATCTAAGGTGTTTCTTAAAGAAAGAGAAGTACCCCATATGACTGAGATACATTCCAGACATAGGGGATGATCAATGCAGAAGCACAAAGATGAAAATTTGTGTGTGTGAACAGAATGAAGAGGGTAGACAACCAGACTTAGACATATCTAAATAAATATGCATACACATACACACACACACACACACACACACATATATGTGTATGTGTGTGTATATATATATATTCCTATTAACATTGATAAGGATGGTAAGAGCATAGATATTGATGTCAATATATCACCACGTACACCCAGCCCATCTCTCCCCAGAGCTTCAATCCCATATCAGAAATTGCCTTTGAACAATTTCAAATTGAATATCCCAAAGACATCTCAAATTCAACATAGTCAAAACTAAACTTATCTTTAAAAATAAATTAAAAAACCAATCCCTTAACTTCTTTCAGCCTTCCTTATTTCTGTCCAAAACACCACTATCTTTCCAATTTCCCAGGTTCACAACTTTGGCAATTTTACTCCTCAATTTCCCTCATTGTATATTGAATTTATATCCAACAAATTATCAAATATTTACATTATTATCTTCTACTAGTTCCAAAACTAAAGTTCCATTGCATTACTCTAGTTACTAGATATTGGAATAACTTTAGTAATTATCATTAATTAGCATTAACCATATGTAATTTAACCAATTTGGTTACTTCCTTCACTAGAATAAATCAACCCCTCTATAACTTTACTAGTCTACAGTAGTTGATGGTGCTGAAAAAATTCATTGTCCTATAGCCAATATGGTAATGAGCATCTGAGCTTAGCTAAGAGAATCCTTAGATAATAGGTATACATGAGTATCATATAATTGAAGCCACTCCAGCTTGGTGAGGTCTGCCAAAGCTTGGACTACACAAGCATAACCTTTGGGAAACTAGGATCACTTCTATGCCATGATAAGACATTGGAAGACTAGTGTGACTCAGTTGCATAGTGGACAGATTTGGAGTCAGGAAGACCTAATTTCAGAAATTCCTGGACAGGACATTTAACTTGAGACCATTTGCCAAGAGTTCTCTCGTCTTCCCATCTCTTCACTCATTTCTTTCCCCACTACATATTTACATATACCTTTGATCCCATTCCACCTCTCTTCTCCAATAGATACCCACTTTCACTTACCTTCAATTTCTCCCTGTATACAGATTGCTTCCTGACCACCTCCAAATAGGCCCATGTCATCCCTATGCTTAAAAAAACAAAAAAACAAAAAAACTCATTTGTTCCATTAGACCATCCCTGCTAACTATGTTTTATATCTTTCTTCTCCATGGCTAAACTTCATGAAAAATCCATTTATACTCAGTACCTCCACTTCCCTCACTCAATTCAAAATCCTTTGCAATCTGACTTCCAACTTCATCAATCAACTCAAACTGTTGACTCCAAAGTTATCAGTGATATATTGAGCTCCAAATCTCATGGTCTCTTTTCAATCCTCATCTCCCTGCTTGACTTTTCTAAAGCCTTTAACACCATTGGTCACCTTCCTCTCCTGGATACTCAAGTTTTTGTTGTCACTTCTCATTCCTGGTTCTTCTTCTACCTGATCATTTCAGAATCTCTTGTTGGATCTTCATCTACTTCACAATCTCTAACCATGGATGTTTCCCAAGAATCTGTCCTAGACGCTTTTCTCTTTTTCTCTTCCTGCTTTTATACTTGATCTCATCAGTTCCCATTGATTCAATGGTCATCTCTACATAAATGACTCCTAGATCTGTATAGCCAGCCCTAGCCCTCCAATCCTGCCCTCCTGCCCTCCTGCCTTACATCACTAGCTGCTTCTTGAACATCTAGAACAGGATATCTCATAGACATCTCAAATTCAACATATTCAAAATGGAACTTCTCTTTCCTTCCAAACATTCATCTTTCCCAAACTTTCCTGTTTCTGTCAAGGATACTACCATCTTTCTAGTCACCCAAGCACACAACCTCTTTATCATCCCCGACTTCTCACTTATACTTAACTCACTCATCCACTCTGTTGCCAAGTCCTGTAGTTTCTCCCTTCCTGGTGTCTGTTGGATATGTCCTATTCTCTCCACTTACACAGTTTTCATAATGCATGACCTCACAAACTCAATTTTTTTCTGGATGGTCTTCTTGCCTCATTTTTCCTCCCTCTGATCCATCCTCAATTAACCTTCCAAAACCAACCTTCTTAGAGTACAAGTCTATGCCACATAGAGACACCTCAACTTAAACCCTAGTGGCTCTATATTTCCTCCAGGATTAAATATAAAATCAATTTGGATTTTAAAGCCTTTTATAACCTGATCTCTCCCCACTTTTTCAGTCTTGTTAATACTTTATACTCAATGTACTTTAGAATCCAGTGACACAATTTTTCTAGATATTACTTAGCACAGAACATCCTATCTTCCAAATTTGTGCCTCTTTCCTGGCTATCCCTCATGCTTGGAATGCTCTCCCATCTCACCTCATACTTCTAGCTCCCCTCACAAATTTCAGTTTAAATCTTCTCTTCTGCAAGAAATCTTTCCTGGTTCCCACTCAATGCTTTCTCCAGGAAACTCACTGACAATGCATGTGTGTTGTTACATATATATATGTATGTATGTTATATAATTGTTTGCATGTTTTGTCTTCCATTAAAGGACAGTGTTTTGGTATTCTTAGCACTTAATAGTGTTCTTACACATGTATAAATGCCGAATTAATGTTTAACTGTCAGCTTGTTTTTTCATTTAATCTAATAAGACCCATATTACTTACCTCATTTATTGTTGAGAGGAAAAAATGAAGATAATATACATGAAGTGCTTTGCAAACTTTAAAGCACTAATCTAAATGTCAATTATCCCCATTTTACAGATGTTGCAGATATAAGTTTATTGCCCAAAGGTACTGCAGATAACACATAATTTTCTGGTTTCTGTGTCATCACTTTTTTTTTTTCCCAGTGAGATTTTTTAGTCACTCTTAAGTAATATCCAGTTTTCAATTTACTTATGCCCAAAGTATACATATTATACACTATATGGTGTATAATATACACTAAATTTATTTTATACACTAAAGTGTAGCTATTGGCTTTAGGAAGAATCACAAGCAAGTTCATTTTTTATTTCTTTTTGCAGAGTATGCATCCCCTAATTCCCTTAGTAGATTCAATCGAATTTAGCAGATATATTAAGCACTTACTAGATGCAAGGTATTATGCCAGGCTCCAAGGATACAAAGATTAAAATAAAAATGACAGCTATTCTCAGAGAGTTTATATTCTATGAGGGTGGGGAAAGGTATGACAAATAGCCAGATAAGCCACCTTTTACAAGGCAGAATTTGATGGTAGGTAAAGGAGGTTGGTAAAGATACCAAGTGCTCTAGGAACACCTAAGGTAGAAGAAAAAAATTTTTATCTGGGGAAATGAAAGAGCAATCCATGGTAGAATAGATACAATAGCTAGGTCTTGAAGAAAGAGCAATCTGAGAGGCAGAAATAGGCTGTACCCTAGGCTGAGGTATTTATCTATAAAAATACAAGAAGCAAGAGATGGCATTTTGAATTTGGCCAATGACTAGTTAGTATGTGGAAAATAAAAGGGAAAAAGCTCGGAAAGGTAGGTGGAAGTTAGATTGTGGAAGACCTTATATATCAGGTTATTTGTCTTTTAATCTGACACTATAGATTTGAGTAGAAGAGTGATACGAGTTCAAACCTATTTCTTAGGGAAATTCTTTTTTTTGAAGGATGGATTGGAAAGGGAAATAAGGAGTCCTAGAAAGCCAATTCAGAAATCTAAAAGAAAAATGATAAGGTTGTGGCTAAGGAAAGAAAGATAGAATGGTGGCTGAACTGGCAGGACTAGGCAACTGATTCACTCAGGCGTAAAATAAAGAAAAGGATCAAAGATAATTAAGGCTACAAAACTAAGTGACCTGAAAGAACTTCAACAGAAATAGGGGAATTGGAAGAGATTACGGGGATGGGGAATAGATGATGCATGCTATTTAGAAAGGAAGCTCTTTGAGAGCAAAGGTAATCTCATGACTCAGTTCCATGCACATAGTAGTCTCTTAATAAATGTTGAATTAAATTAACTATAAAATAATAATTAAGATAAAATATATAGAAATTTACAAAGAATTTCTTTACATGGTGATTCTCCTCTAATCTCAAAACCAAATCCAAATCTCTGCTCTGACATTTAATAGCAATAGCAAATCACTACACATTTCTGAGCCTATTTCCTAATCTACAAAGAATACTATTCACACCTCTTACCTCAAAGCCTTGTTTTAACCTTAAAGATTAGGAAGCACTTTAGGAAGGGAGTCATTCATTTTAAAAAATGATGATAATAAGACTGGATAAAGTTTGGCATTTCTTTATCTTTCTAATTAGCATGGTTATTTCCACTCTTCAAATAAATATTAAATAGTTTGGATACAAATGGATTTTATGAAGACACAAGTGAAAGGCTAGCACTAGACTTGGAATCCAGAGGTTCAAATTTAAATTAAGACCATTAATACTTATATATCATCTAAATTCTCTCAACATGCTTCCTCATCTAAACATTGGAATAATAACAATTATCCTACTTGGTTCAAAAGATGGCTTTGAGGATCAAATGAGAGAAGATATGAAAAGTTCTTTGTGAACCTCATTTTACCAAAATACATTTCATTCTCCCCAACTGATTTTAGAGGCAAAATAATTTCTATTTGTGTCTCCAGAGCTCCCTGTATCTATCCTTACTGCTGTTTAAAAAAAAAAAATGTTCTAACTTATAGCACAGATAAGATTATTCATTTATCCCCATATTATTGGGTGTGGAAGGGAGGAGAGTGTGTTAATAGCTACTTATAACTTTATAAATAACTGTTATGACCTTAGGCAAGTTACTTCTTAGTGAGTTTCTTTTCTCATTAGAAAAAAATAATACTTGTATTAAAGTGCAAAGTGCTAGAAATATGGGTGTTGTGCTAAGTGATTTCTAGGTTTCTCTTCAACTCAATAATTCTATGACTTCTCTAGAAACAGATTAAGATCCTAGCCCCTACGTTCAAATAAATTCTATGTCTGGAGAAAAGCAAAATAAGTGCTCGAGATAAAGAGAGCAAAAACAAATGGAACAAATACAGATAAATTTGTTTTTAATAAAGGAGTTAATTTTCTTTCAATCCTATATAAAACAATAGCCATTAAAAACTTCATTTTTGAAAGTAAAATATTTACATATGAACAAGTAACTGTGCAAAATTTACAAGAAAAAAATGGAAAGACAGGATTTCCTAAAAGACAAAATAAAAGGTGTAACAGTTGTCTGGTGTTGATAAAAATACTGATCAGCATTCAGTTTACACGCGAGGGGCAAGGGGAAGAGGGGAAAAGAGAGTCTAACATGGAAATTCACACAAAGAAAGCCAAAGTATTTACAGTCATAAAAGTACTATCAATAGACAATTTAATACAATAACCTCTGAAAATATAAAGAACCAATTAGTATATTTGTAATAAAAAAATAGGTACAAAGAAGGGACTTTGCTCTGGACATCTTTAAAGTTGGCCCACAGCTTGCATACAGTCTTTTAGCAAAATAATTATAGTTTACATAGCCATTTTTATGTTATGTGCCAAAAATTATGTACAATTACCGACAAAATACACCAACCATTTTTCAACACTTGATTCACACTGAGAAACAGTCTTTTGATGATTCTTCTCAACTTTGATTTTTTTTTTAATCTAAGCTTTCACTTTTAGCTAAAAAACACAGTGCAAGTAAAATATATTTATGCTGAAAAGGTTTTCATTTTTCTTTTAACTTTACAGCTTTACAAACTATAGCAAATAAAATGCTTTTTTACAGATGCTAATAACACATTCAGAAGGAACCCTCCATTACGGACTTTCAGGGCCTCGAATAAGCAGTATTGTGATTAAAAACTGAGGTTATGTTTCTAAAATTAATTGAATATTCCTCTCGAATTTTGAACGTTTTGGGGAAGGGAAGAAGATAAATAGTCTAAAAATCAGTTTGCTTGGCCAACTGACTATTTAAAAAATAAAAATAAAAAAGTGAAATGAGGTCATCGGCTGTCGACATATATACCTATGTAATAAGTGTAGTTAAGTCAAACTGAACTAAAATGCACAAATAATGTTGTAACTGCTACAAGTCTGACAAAGGGCAGCTAATTATTTGCTAAACGATTCCATCAGTCTTTATATATGGCTTGTTTGGCAAGAAGGCCACTCAATCAAAGATGAGTTAAGATTTAATTGTCCTTTAATATATCCACAGGCCTTTGTAAGTATTCTCACTGTTACAGAAATGGACTTTCTCTCATACTGAAGAGTTGATTTATAAACAGGAATATAAAACTGTTCCATGTAAAGAGGTGGCTGTTTTTTAAACAATATCCCATTTGCTTGTTACAAAAAAGGCGTAATCTGCAAATATATAAAAATGTCCCCAGGCGTCTCCATCAAAAATACCTTGATCTTTTCCATTTTACTTAAGGAATGCTTTGTATAGCAATAGTGAATGGCTTGTCTCTCGCTCATTTTCTAAACAAAATATGAGGTCCCTGAGGTTGACCCGCGTTATCCTTTGTCGCGTAAACTGTCTCGTCGTTCCAACTCCAGAACTGCCTGGGACTGCTGTACTTGTTCCAGAACCCTTTTGAGAAGAGAAAGGTGGAGAGAAAAGATTCCAGGTTAATACTTTAAGTAGAAATATGGAAATATATTTAATATGATTGTACGTAGTATAGTCTATATTGAATTACTTGCTGTCTTGGGAAGGGAGAAAGGGAGAAAAATTTGAAACTCAAAATCTTATAAAAATGAAAGTTGAAAACTATTTTTACATGTAATTGGAAAAAATAAAGTACTGTTGTGTGTAAATACACACACATATGTATATCTTCTTCCTCCACCCACCAAAGTAGATATGATGAGCAAAATATACCACCTTTTCCAAGATTAGGTTTTTTTTCCTATAAAAGGAAAGTCTTCTATGAGAACAGTGGTTTGTTAAGTCTTATTGTACTAAGTAAATGTGAGCTACTCCAAATAGGCTTAATAGATAGATAGGTGACAAAGTTTGCATAAGGTTCTTCAAACAGCAAAAGATGAACATAACTTGGGTTCATGAGCCCAAACTTAAATTCTGAAGACATAGCATGCAAAGGGACAAGTTCCTCATGAAATGATTGTTATAGATAGGCTCCAACAAACAATCACTGCTAATTAGCTGGAACTGACAACGCATTCCCACTCCAGGGTTAGAAATATAAGTACACTGAGGTTATGTTTCTAAAATTAATTAAGTATTCCTCTCAAATACAGAATAACAACAGAATAACAAAAATAGTTATAAATGGTGATTAAACATTTGCTACAATTATAATATTTCAGTGATATTATTTTTACTTTAGTGGCTGACATTTGAATACTAGTCAGAATGGAGAGATACTGTTTTAAGAACCTATTAGATAATACCCCAGAAGCTATCCTGTCTAATTGATACCTGACCCAGACTCCTTTCTATCTTATCAATAGCCTCTGCTATTCCCCTACTGAAGATGGGGAACCATTATCTCCCAAGATAGACCATTTTCCTTCCACATACCACTAATTAATTCTTGAGATTTCCCCCCTTATCTCAAGCTGAAATGTAATTCTATGCAATTTCCACACACTGAAATTGTGCTGACCACTAGCATGAGTCAAAATAAATCTAAATCCCTTTAACTTGTCGGTTATTTAAATATTATAGGAGACAGCTATTAGACTCCCCTGGAATCCTGGTCTTTTTTTACCATTCATTCATTCTACAACATAAAATACATACCAATTGAGTACTTGGCAATAGAGATACAAAAACAAAAAAGGAAAAAATGTCTTCCCCCTCTAGGACCTTACATCTTAAGAAATTAGCATTTACACAGAATAGTAGAAACAAAAATATATACAAAATAATTTCCCAGAGGAGAAAGCTAGCCCAGGAGGATCAGGATTGGCTATCTTTAGAAGGTAGCACTGAAGAGTCTGTGAAGTGTAGAATGCACACTGGGAATGTCTAGTCTATGAAAAGGTACAAAGCTGTGAGAGTGCTGTATGCAAAAAAAAGGTTAGTATGCCTTTTTGGCCAGAACACAGGGCTCATGAAGGTTTAAACAAGGTGGGTGAGGCAAGAATGACTAGAGGTATATTGGGATCAGTTTGTGAAGGACTTTAAAAACCAAACAGAAGGGGCAGTTAGATAGTTCAGTGAATAAAGCACTGACCTTGGAATTAGGAAGGTTTGAATTCAAATCCAGCCTCAATGATGTAGTTCTAGAGTTCAGAAGAGAAATCCTTGGGGTATGTATGGCCACTGAATTAGTTCTGAATCTATCTGTATTATAATATTCATAAATGGTGGGTGATCCCATAGAAGCTAATGAAATCATTGGAACAGAATATAAAAACAGAAAAGAGCCCAGAGGTAAATTATCACATTGGAGGTAAAAGAAAGATGATAGGAAATGAAAGAACAATCCATGATGGAATTTGTTCCATAGCCAGGCCTTGAAGAAAGAGGAATTACAGAGGCAAGATATGTGGAAATTAAAGAAAAAAAAATCTTAGAAAGGTAGGTCGAAGTCAGATTTGGAGAAGAACCATAAGAGAATATTATCACAAAAATCCAGGAAGAAATGGATGGTCAACAAGGCTTATATACTTAAAAAGAAATCAAGAAATAAAGACTGAGGCCATAATAGTTTGCAATTAAGAGATCATCAGTAATTTTGGAAAGAGAAATTTTCCCCATTTCAGCCAAGTAGTCATCACTGGTATGGCTTCTAGTTCTCTCATCACTCTGGTTACATTTTTCTAGACATTTTCTTCCTAAAAAGTTATACTCATAACTGGATACAGTATTCATTCTAGATAGGATCCCACCAAGGTGAGTTCAAAGAGACTATTATTCATACCCAACCTCTTCCCATATCTACAACTTAATGCAATTTAGGATAGCATTAGATTTGTTTTTAACATTAATGTAACAAAAGTGACTTATTTTGAGCTTGCCAATTCAGTAAAACTCCACAAATCTTTGTCACATCAACTACTGTCTAGGTATGTGTCTGTCTCATCTTGAACTTATGAAATTATATGAATTCAAGTAAAGAACTTAATATTCTTTTCTAATAAATTTCATCTTGGTAGATTCAACTCATTTGTTCTAATCTGTCAAAATCCCTTTGATTTTCATTCTATTATATAATATCCCTGTCATGGTAACATCATCTACAACTTTGCAAAATTTCCCATGTACTTACTCCTTCAAACCATCAAGAATGAGTCCACGAAGCAATCCAATAGAAACCTCCTTTCATATGGCCAAAAAATTCCTTTGGATTTAAGTCATTGAATCAGTTCTGAATCCACCTAAATCATATCTTTCCAATCTTGTGAACAATGATACCATAAAATACTACTATGTCTATAACATTCCTCTGAAATCTGAAATACTAGTATATTCAAAAATAAAATTAATAAGTAGGATATGACCTATTCATGATGAAGTTATATTGATTCTTAGTGATTACCAGTCTCTTTTCTAAATGATTACAAATCATCCCTCTGATTCCTGGCAAAATTCTAGACCCCATCATTATAGTGAAATTCAACAGCCTTTGTTTTGAGAACTCATACACTCTTTCCTTTCGGGCAAGTCAGGACCACATTTGTCCATCTCTTGTTTTATAGGACATTTCCCATTCTCTCTGATCTTTCAAAGATAGCAAAGGTTCAATAAACACTTTTGTCATTTCTTTCAGCACTTAGCGACATGGTTTATCCAGGTCTACTGATAAATTAACATATAGCAACTATACTTTCACTCTTCTATTCCCTTATCTTGAATCTTGATTCCCTTTTTAACAATTTTTGTTCTTTCTAATCCAAGAACCATTATGCTTGGCAGACAAAACAGAAGTAGTGGTTCTACTTTCTTATGATGACCCATTATTATCCTAGTTTTTCTTTGATTTGCGCCCTCAGCATAGATTTGCTAAAATAAATAAATAAAGCATTTTCTATAGCCCAAAGCTTTCACTGCCATGTTAGAATTATTCTGAATTGATTCATTACTTCCCTATGCATCCACATATCTTGACTATATTTTCTTCCTGATTTGAATAATTTGCATTTTTGTCTTAACAATCACATCACTAAGAGCTCCCCATGTAGATTTTTTAGGTCATGGGATCCTAAGTATCCTTTCTTATAACCCTTTGAAATATAATCTATAATCTGGAGTATAGGTCATACTAGATCCAGCTTTCCTTTGTTTCTATATTGTGAATTCTCATATGGGAAACTTTGAATAAATAACAATTACATTATTTCTACTCCCGCAACTGACAGGTCAGAATCAGGTCTAAAACACCAGAGTCCCTTGTCATTACCTCTTAAAAATTTAATTATTACTATGGCACTCAAGAATTTATCAGCTGTTCTGCTTTTGGCAAAGAAATAGTCTGAAAAATTGAAGTCATCTATTCCAGATAGATAATAAAATCATGTTTCTATGATAGATTTATGATTTCCCAAAAACAAATTTCTCTTTCTGTGTAGGTTAATTTATAGTTCAATTCCATGATAAATATTACTTTTTTTTCTCCCTCATCAAGCTTCACCTTAGTGCTCTTCACCCTGGCTCAATCACTACCACTAACCCAGTTGGGTTTCTGGATTTCCCCATGTGAGTATATCTTAAACACATCTATCTATTTTTAAAGTTTATATGCAAATTAGTAAATTTTATTTTATCAAATTTTTTCTTTAGCAAATTAGTAAAATTTATTGTTAACGATGCCCTTCAAACCAGAGGTGAGTTATTTTATTTATATATATGTGTGTGTGTGTGTGTGTGTGTGTGTGTGTGTGTGTGTGTGTGTGTATAAAAACACACACACACACTTTAAATTTAGTGCTTCAAAGATGATTGGTGTGAATACTCCTCAATTAACTGTAGATAAGAGTTTTCGAATCTTGAATCCATCATAATGTGAATTTCTTAAAGGCGGAGACAGTGTTTTTGCCTTTCTTTGTATCCCCACTTAGCAAAATGCCTGGAACATAGTAAATGTTTTTTTGACTTTCTGTGAGCTGACCTCACATAATACTAAAAAGAAAATATTTATGGAATGAAACCAGGAGCATATTTTAAAATACAGGAACACAGACAAAGCAGGAATCTAGAGATCATTTAGTCCAATTCACACTTTTTACAAAGGAAATTAATATATTCCCACAAGTAAGGAGATCTTGATGGAGTATATTTGGGTGGAACTCAAATATTAATGTGGTATTTGGAATAAATGGATTTTAATACTAAATTTTCTGAATTTGACAATATGACAGGATTAATTATAAATATTTGCAGTATACTAAGCAATGTGACATATGAAGTACTGTTTAATTATTAAACTGTGTACTTAGAAGCAGTAAAAGCTTATGGCCAGCAGATGGCATGCAGAGCTCATAGAACTTAGTTACACCACAGTATTAAATTAACATACTGTGACTTTTAATTGGAATATTTTTGGAGAACATTTTGCCTCACTCCCCCAAAAGTCTAACTCTTTAGCACTAAATATTTATGATAATATCTACCTGAATCATGGAACACCACAATATGAGAATTAAAGTTATATATAGCTCAAAGGACAATGAAAAGATATGGTAAGCACAAGTGGGCTAATACATGTTATTAATAATGACATGTTCAAGAAGTTTATTATTCTTAAGAGAGAAGAAAAGGCAACAGAAGGACATTTGAAGGGCATCATGGTACCATGAAATATTAAAAGAAACACAAAAAGTTCTCTAAGACATTGGCAGATCCTCTAATGAGGATTTATAGAAAGATTAGGACAATATCATTCAGTATGAAGGGATGGAGAGGCTGTAATCTTCACTATGAAAGAATGAACCACACTGATAAAAGCATGGTTCAACCAAATATATATTTGAAGAAAATGGTAATGAATGTTATTAAATACTTGAATACATTGTCAATGTATCATACTAGTATCTTTATAAACTTGAAATTCCACAAAGTTATTGAGATTCAAATAAAACAAATTACAATCAACTCTTATCTCAGTCATTTGTTCAGAATGATAAATCCTTCATGTTACCTTAATTCTTCCTATGTTACTTCAATAAAGGGGCTTAGGATACATGCTCAATGAGAATGAGGTACATAATAATTATCCTATCCCACTGACATTATCTAGGACTGACCAATAGGAAGTCCACTTCCCATACATATAATCAAATAATGTAGGAAACCAGTTTTTAAAAAGGAGTGTAAAAAAACAAGATTCTGTCTTGATATCTTGACTGAACCTGTTTTCTATTCCTAAATTGCCAGTGGAGGCTAATTCAGAAATGGTAAAAATAGTTGTAAAGATCTGAAAAGGTTTACATCTCAAGCAAACAAGGACAATGAGATCAAAAAATTTCAGAAATACACTATATGCAGAGTATATTTGTGAGACATGAATAAGAAGAACTTTGTGGGAAAGATAAAATTCTGGAACCAGTTTCTAAAAAGATTCTTTTTTTCTGGGAATGGTATTACTTGAAGAATTATTACTCTAAGTTATTTTGTGGAAAATCAAGTTGTTTATTTGATTGATGATACTGTGGCTACTCAAATAGGGCAATTTTCTCATGCACTTTTAGTTCCAAGTTATAAAGGAGAGCAGATACCTTGTCCATATCTAGAAATGTATAAAATGTTTCCTTCATTAGAATATAAGCTTCTTAAGGACAACAAAAATTTACAATTTTTCTTTGTAGCACTAGTATTTAATATAGTGTCAGGCAGATAATAAGTGCTTAATAAAAAATGTATTCATTAATATAAAAGCAATCCTGAAATACATATAGAATGTCTAGATGGTCAGGATTTATTTATGTATAAGGAGAATGAATGGAAACATAAAGACTAAAAACAAAACAAAAACAAAAATTCTCATTCATACAAAGACCATGACCAATATTGCTCACTGTCACATATAACACCATGTTAAATTAAATTAAAAGAATTAGACAACTATCAAACACTCTTAACCCATTCTTCTGAATCAAGAAAACACTGCAGAATTTTGACTTTTACCTAATTAGGTTTCAAAATCCTTTCAACACTAAAAGATCCATTTACAAACCATATGTGTCATATCTTATAATCAGCCTTTACAAACTACATGTAAATTAATGACGAGAGGCACAGAATGAAGAATATCAAATTATAATTGGATACAATAGCCTGCTAGTATTGAGTTAAAAATCTTAAAAGATAAGATTTGGCAAACTGAAGCTTATTTAAAAAAATAATAATTTGGTAGTATGCTTATTCAGTAAATATGTTGAACACAAATAATGTGTAAAGTCCTGCACTATATAGCTTGATATTTTCTTTCAAATGAAAAAACAAATTGAAAAGTACTCACACATAGTAGACTCTTACTAAATGTTTGTGTAATTCCCCTTTGAGGAACTTTCAAATATAACATATAAAATGAATAAGATAAATAAGAACAAATGCTAGGAAAGGTTGGAGCAGATAATTTCTGGCTACAGTGATTAAAGAAGGCTTCAGTGATTAAAAAAGGATTCATGGAAGATCTACCAGTTAAGTTGAGAAGTATTTAAATAATCAAAAATGAGGAAAATTCATTCAAGGCAAAAGAAAGGCAGTGAACAAATGACATGGTCATTCAGTTTGGGGCATCATGGAAATGAAGGAAAAGTGATGGGAAAAGAATGAGAAGGTAAACTGGAGCCAGATTGTAAAAGGCTTTCAGTTCCAGGGTACTAAATTCATAATTTATTCAGTAGGCAATGAGAAAACAACATAAAGCTTTTGAGGAATGGGAACTTACATTTTTAGGTATGCATTAAAAAGATAACATTTAAAGAATGAAGTTGGTGAGAAGGCAAATACAGTAGAAGGCAGATATAAAAATCAGGAGAATAAAATAATCCAGGCAATAGACAATGAAGACCTATTCTAGGGGAACATACATGAGAATATACAGAACTTCAAACCAAATTGGACAAAGGGAATGAGCTATTAAAAAAACAAAAAAGTTGGGGTGGGGAAGGGTTGATTATACAGGATGTGAGATATTATTGTTGGTCAGTTTTATATAACTTTTTCCGTTTGTTATAAGGCATGTAATTTTTGTTTGGGAGGTTACAGATTGAGAAATAACTATGGGATTAAAGAAAAGCTTCAATAAAATTTTTCGGTGAGCTTAATTTTAGAACTTTAAAAAGTGTCTTCTGATGATTAAAGTCATAATACCACAGTTACTAAAGATTGTGCTTATGTTCTTAATGTTAATTTGAACTATTAAAATGCATAATTTTACATCAAACCAAGAATTTCCCCTCAGGCCTTAACTCTTTTAATTAGTTTGCATTTTTTTCTTTTAAATTAGACTACTGGGGCAAAAAAAAAAAAGGTACTTCCAAAATTGCAAAATAAATTCCTATGTACATCTTATCTTGTAGTTAATATCTATAATTTGCAACATTTTCATTTTCCCACAGTAAGAGAGATAAATTAACTATTTTCCATTTACTATAACTGTTCTTCCTCTTCCAACCTACCAATGCAACCCAGGAACTCCTGGGTCATTGCCATCTCCCCTGCTGTTGAATCATCCTAAAAATGTATGATCTTCAATTAACATATGAGTTTTTAGAGAGTAGGAACTATCTTTCCTCTCTATTTGTACCTTAACATTTAGTTCATAAGTGCTTGATAAACATTCTTTCATTCATTCATACTATCCATTCACATCTCAATCTGATATTATACTGTGATGGTGACTCAGTTCTTGAGAGCTATTCCATTAAAACAAATGTTTTTGACCATAGGAGAATGTAAACTCTTTGGGAATGCATATTTATTTTTGTCTTTGTATTCCTAGTACATAGTAAGGGATGCTCAATACATGCCTGATGAATGACATGAATCAAGAATAGACTAAGAACAGATAAATCGAGAGACCTTTTCTCCCCCCTGCATAAGAACCAATCCCATTTGTTAAAGAAGGCCATATCTTTAGTAAATGAAAGAATTTAGGAGTATAAGGTGAAGAAGCACTATAGCTGGCCTTAATGGATGGAAAAGATTGAGGGAAATTACGTGATCTAAAGGAAATAGGTCCAAAATCATAATGATAATTATAAATTCAAGTCTCTCAAGATCAGCAATGGGGGGGAAGGGGGGGTTTCCTCTAATCTTAGAACACAAGCTAATACATAGGCTAAAGATTAGTGTCAAATCTTCTTTTGACTGTTAGAAAAATGTTAACTTTTCTCTAGTTTGATTTGACTCTTTTCCAAAGTCATCCTAATTTTCTTATTTTCATGTTAAAACAATGAAAGGACACATGCAAAAGATGTCATTTTCTTCCCAAAAAGAATTCAAATATACTATTTAAATAAATACGTCAACCATTTATAAACTAACATTTACCCTAGAAAACATATTATTAAGCTAAAAGAGAAATTCAGCCTAATAATCCAGATAGGGAAAACAGAGTAGATGAAGAATACCCATTATTCTGTGGTAGGAAGTTGGATGCATGGCCTGTTACACTAAATCCACTGATACATGTATCTTGGATACTGCAGGTGGACAATGAATTAGGCTGAGAATTGAACAAGAGTAAAAATTAAGTTGAAATGGGTCAACATTTCTCCCTTAAGTGAAAACCTATTTATTTATCTGTTTGTTTGGGTGTGAGTAACGGCTAATAAAACACTTTACAAAGTATTATTATCTCATATAATCCTGGAAAGTAGGATTTTTCAAATGAAGGAAATGAAGATAAGTAACTTGTCCCAGGGTCCCACAGCAAATTAGTGCCTAATATGTTATTTGTACTCAGGTGTTCTTGACTCCAAGTCCACCCCACTCTATCTACTGCACCACAGAGCTGCAACTTATATAACACTTACAATGTCAGAAGAACCAAAATTGCATGTCTCCCTATGAGCTATGGAAAAGCACATGGTACACATAAACGGGGTACAGCAAATTGCCAAGAATAATGTATGACTTTAAAAAAGAGTCAGACTGAGAATATAATGCAAGCAACAGAAAAAAACAAACAAACAAACAGCAGCTCACATACTACATAGTATCTACATCATATTAAAAGACCTAAAGAAAGGCCTCCAGCTTAGTGTAATAAACTATACAAGAACATGTGGGGAATACATACAAGAGTCACGGGAAATGAAACATGTTTGGATTATAACCTCTACTCTATTGAAAGTAGAGATCATAATCATCAACCTATTAGAGATCTACCAAAGAATAAAAAAGAAATATCCTTTTTTATATTCTTAAGTCATGACCTAAAACTTATGTTCCCAAAACATGTTCACATATAAACTGATGATAAAAAGTGACAACACTTTCAAATTAGGATATATTTATTATCTTAAGAGTATCAAACACGTGTGATTGACCTGTATGACTAAGTAGCCATCAGTGTAGAGAGAATTAAATTCATATTAAATGTTCTAAGAGATGTTAATGTGAATTATTTCTTTTTTTTTTTATTTACCAGATATATGCATAGGTGATTTTTCAGCACTGACAATTGCAAAACCTTTTGTTCCAATTTTTAGTATACAATTAACTTATGAAGGAAATCAAAAATGCAGGCGGACAAAAATAGAGGGATTGGGAATTCTATGAAGTAGTTCATACTCATTTCCCAGAGTTCTTTCGCTGGGTGTAGCTGATTCAGTGAATTATTTCTTTAAAAGAAATTTGGGAGATTCTAAAGTGATTTACTTAAAAATTACAGGCACTCTTAGTTGTTTCATCTAGGTTTAAAAGCAAATTCTTTATTAAGCAATCGGGACATGAATTTTGTTTCAGTTATCACTAATGTAATGGTAGATGAAAGGCAGTTTGGGCGAGGTTATTAACATAGAAAAAGGAAATAATTGCAATACATATATAATAAAAATCAAATGTGGGAAAAAACTTCAAACTGAAATTTCTACCTAAGTTGCTAATAACTACCAGAAAGTTTTTCTATCAAAAAATGCAAAAAACCCAACCCTGAGGTGCCACTTACACTTACTAAATTGATATCTCCTCTCCCAAAAAAGCATTAAAAGAAATATAACTCAATATGTACATACATGCAGAAGACTAGAAAAACATTTATGAAGTAATTCAAAATGAAAAAAGTAATATTCAAAAAATGAAAAATAAACATTAACTATAATCATGGGCAAAAATGAATGAATGGACAAAGAATACTAATGGAAACTTAAAGAACAGAACTAAAAAGATATTACCTTATGCAGGGGAAACTAATCAATTATAACATAAACAAATAGCTTTAGTTATTTTTATTGATATTAAGGTTAGATTTCTAATGCTTTTTTTTAACATGTCATATTTTGTCACTTCTTTTCAATTCTTACATATTTTAAAATTAGTCTTATCCCAAAATCCTAAATTGCAATCACTATACAACTTGATAAAGTTAAAATACAACCCGAGTAAAAGAAATTAACTTTTTTTTTTGATAATCTTTAAAGTTCTTTTCAACTCTAAAATTCTATAACTACTGTACCTCTGTCCCTGATCCAGGTCCCGGAGAATCCACTTTCCTTTTCTTCCTAGGACCAATTGCTGCTAATGCAGTTAAGTTGGCATCCCTTTGCCTCATCTGTGCTAGCTCTTGTTGCTGCATCTGTTTTTTGGAAAAGAGAAAGAGAAAAAAAAAGTTAATGATAATTATTTATTATATATGTTATATAAAAATAGAATACAAAAATATAACAAAACATACCTCCTTTGCTTTCTGTTTCAACCTAAGTTGTTCTGGATCTTCTTGCCTAGATCGAGACTATATTTTGAAAGAATAAAAAGGGAAAAGGAAAAAAACAAGAAATTAAGTTGCAACCAAAACTTTTCCATTTTCAAAGCTCATACTTTATTTCCTAGAAGTTATTTTTAAACATAACATTTACTTCCCAGGTATGTCAAATAACCCTAATTTCTACACTCAAAGATTTTTTCATGTGTCAATAGTTAAAATTTGGGGATGTAAGTTAGAACAGGAAAAAAAGCTTCTTTGAAAAATCAACAAAAATAAACACTTTTTGGTGATATGGGATGCAAAAAAGAAGACAATCCAAGCCTAATAAAATTTAATTAAATTCTCTTACTGGTCACTTTAAGATATTAAACACAATTCAATCGAAGTCCTATGAGTTAAGCACAAAAACTGTAAAGAAGGATGAGAACCATGTTATAGTAAACTTTTACTAATCATATGAAACTTGGGAATATGATTTAATTGTACAGTTATTAAAACTAACTAAAAACCACTTTAAAAGTTTTGTAAAAATTAGGTTTAATCAAGGGGGAATTTTCACTTTTTTCTGATTCAAAATGCAACCCTTAGCACAAAAATTACCAAAAAACTGAATCAAGTCTTCTATAAAACTAGAAAAGCATCCAAGACCTAACTGAACAATATAATACTAATAATATAACACTGATGGTGATATAAATCATAGAATAAAAGCCAAATTCAGAATTTTGTCCTGACCAATGATACTTTGTAGGTTTATTTTTTTGTTTTATTCTAGTAATGAAGAAAGGTACTGTTTTTGGAGATAGAATTCTTAGCATTCCCAAATACCTCCGTAGAAACTTTTCAAATAAAACATAATCAGATGCTTACTCAGTTAAGTTAAAAATAAAAAATAAAAACAGAATTTGAACCTGTTTCCTCTGTTTCCAAAGCCATTAGAGTGACTTTCAAACTGATTCTTATGATGAATGTTACCTATAGTGAAAGGCACCAAAACCATTTAATCTTGTTGATTCCACAAATCCCAGATCTGAAATCCAAGCACTTGCCTTTGCAGCTCGCATTAAAATTTCTCTCTCTTGTTCATCTTTCCTCTGTTTTTCAATTTGATCAAGCTGTTCAAAGAATTTGAGCTGTGCCCGGACATCACTTGCCTGTTCATATCTTTCATCATCCTACAAGATAAGCAAAACTACTCTTTAACACAAGTTTGAAAAAAAAGATGTAGGAATTTGCACAATATACCTGAACAAGACTCCATATGACCAATCCTAATTCCATTTCATGACCTTTTTCTAGAGTTCATTTTTAGTCATCAAAGCAAATATGATCTGTTCTCTAATCTCCCTAGAATATGACTTTTAAGTCTAACAATAAATATCAAGAAAGTAATATTTAATAGAAAATAAAAACTGAATATCACCATTTGAGAACCCTTCATCTTTACAAAATTAAACTAATAGAAAAAATGTGAATATTTACTATATGAATGTAAACTGGAATTCAAAGTGTTTATCTATTGCAGGCTACTCTTAGCTGCTGTATTCCCTCCTAAAATGGCAATGAATATCATTTCTGAATGTGAAATTAAGTTTTGATGTTTTATGGTGTTCAAATTTATATTTTTCAATGTAGGTATTATTTTAGCTCAAATGGGTATCACAATCTCTTCCAATCCTCCACCAATTAGGGAAAGGCATAAAAAATGAAATAATGGGATATGGAGATGTATAGGCATCCCTTTGACTACACAATCACCTCAGTATGTCAAAAGCACTTGGATAAAGAAGTCTTTTGTCTTATATGGTGATTAGATTGATGTGATTATTTTTAAAATATCTTTTAGCACAAGATGATCCTCTAATTCAGTGGTTCTCAAAGTATGGTCTAGAGAATCCTGGGGATCTCTGAAACCCTTTTAGAGGGTCTACAAATTCAAAAATAGTTTTTATTTCAATATGGTAAATGTCTATAAATATAATCCAGATTAAAAAAACCTCTTTGGAGAGATCCTCAATAATTTTTAATAGGATAAAGATACTGAAAACAAAAGTTTGAGAACCACTGCTCTAATTTCTAAAGCAGTGAATCTGCTAATAATCTTCTTTAGTCTATTATGTAACTATTATTCAGTTCTCCACGTCTCTTTCAATAACATAGAACAACATGACTAAAAGCAATGAAAATTTCTTTGAAGACTATTATTGTGAAAAACTGAAAATATTTTCAAAAGAGATATAAATGGCAACTAAGTTATCTCAGCTCCCTTAATTTATACTGAAAACACTTCTACACTGGTTCTGTCACAGAACCAGCCTATTGCCTATACCCACTTTAATTCCATTGTTAATAAAATAAAGTATCATTACCTTATAAGAAAGATTCTTTTGTTGGGCAGTTTCTGATACTTTTTCTACGAGGTTTTGTAGCCTTTGCTGAGTTGCATGTGACACGTAACTTACTACATCAGGATGAAGTTCTGTTATTCCATGCTTTTTACCTAGGGTCAAAGATTACACTATGAGAGTTCCCATAGTGGAGAGTTCTCCACCCCATGATTCGTTTTTGTTTGTTTTTTTCCTTTCTTCCCTAGTCATTTAAACTTTAAGAAAAGTATTCCAAATTGACAGTAGGAGAAAAAAAATGCAAACTTTCTAAATAATGATAATAATCAATGTGAAATGCTAAATTCTAGGCAATCATGTACAAATTCATTCATATGAAGACCACTGTAAGCACTTATACCTATTAAAAATCTAAACTACTAGTCAAAGTAGCTCTTCATATGTAACACTAATTCAATTTTTTCAAATATCAACATACCTATTTCTAATATCCTTCTTTGTAAAGGTGCTGAAAGGAGAAAGGTTTCATCTTTACAAGATCTTGTTAATGTGCCCACTAATTCAGAATTTGTTGCCAATATCCTTGCACTTTCTTCTGATAAGTTTACTCCTGCCATTGATGCAACATCATTAATGTCATCATCATCCCTGAAGAAAAAAAGAGAAAAGATCACTATTCCTGCATAGTGGATTTATGGGGAGAGTACACACACATTTTTTCCAAGAGGTTTTTGTTTTTGCTGGAGGAAGACAGTGATGAAGTAGAAACAGAGTCCCTCTTAAAAATACAAACTATAATGAAACTTAAAAAAATAAAAAGGCAAATCATCTGTTAGGTTCAATGCCCAACACACACAAGAACTGCTTAATAAATGCTTACTGATTGATTTATCGATTAATTTGATAAGAATTATCAAAACCAAAGATTAAGAATATAACTAAGTGATGCTTTTAAAATCTGACTGCTTCTTTAAAAGCACTTGTGACAAAATATTATCCATACCTGAAAGAACCACCTCCAGGTTCTTTAGGTTTATTCTTTTGTGCAGCAGCTGCTTGTGCCGAAACAGTAGAAAGAGCTTTGGTGCCAGGTAATACAGCAGGTTTGACCACAGGAACTACAGAAACAAAACAGACATACTGAAAACCTGAAATTTTTATCACATATGTTCCTTATTTTGAATTTGTATATTTTAGTCAGTGATAACCAAAAAAAAATTAAACTACTAAGATTTGTTTTAATACACTTTAAAATTACAAGCCTCAACTGTAAATGAAAGATTTCCTCTGAAATAATTTCTTCAGAATACACCTACAATGCACTATTTTTTTTTCTCTTTAAAAATTACATATTATTTCCAGGCACAAATAATAAATTTTATTTATTCTGATGACAAGATCAGAATAAATTGAGAATTATTCAAAAGAGATCAGTTAAAACATTTATACCATACCAAAAAATGGATGAAAAACATAGATTGTATAGGTCATAAAATGATGTTGGGTAGACAACTCATTTAGTTCATCAGTATACATTTTTTGGACGGGCACATATAAGTACAATGATTTGAATATAAAAAAGAAGAAAAAACAAAAGAAGGAATAGAAAAGAGAGAACCTGCAGTCTATTTTTTTAAATACCAATATTGCCCCAGTAACACTATATGGCTATGAATAATGGACCATTATCATCTCAAAAGATTTGAAATCGCTGATAATCAAAGGGCAACAGAAAGATGCATGCTACTCAATATTATCAATGAGGACTTGTGTACAAGTAGTGGTATCAAGAAAACAGAAGCTCATAAGGGGAAACAAGTTGTTCATAGAACAAGAGAGAAGTATAATTAAAGATAAACCACAGGTTTCATTATTGTCACTAAAAAAAACTTTTTTAACTTTGAGAAAGGCTTTCAGTTGTTAACTAAACTTTCTCCTGAGGTTTTACAGAGAAATATGGATAAAAATCATATAATATTTAAAGTTATGGGAGAAATATAATCCAACTGCTCACACCTCTGTCAAAAATTGATCAAAAAATTGAAATATTAGAAGTTAAAGTCAAAGTACTACTTTGAGACATAAATTTCAAAGAATGCCTAACTTATATTTGCAGTCAGGGAAATTGTTCAATATCTTCCTGATTTCTACTGTAATTACATAGGCAATTAATAAAGAATTTAGAAAAGCTTCAAAAATAAACAAGAATAAGAGTTATACTGGTTGCTGTTTTTTGAAATACACCTTCCTTGGCTTCTAATGCACAATGATGTATAAAATATCTTTAATAGCTAATCAAAATTAAGAAACCGTACCTGTTTGAAGCTGATTTAGCTGAATTTGTTGAGGAGTTGTGAGCATAATACGATTGTGTGGCTGTCGCAATGCTACCATTGGAGTTTGTGTCAATGTTACCTGCGGAGGTCTTATCAATGCCCCTGGTTTCTGTGGTTGTTGGATAACCTAGTGAAAAAAGGCCAAAAAACACAAAATATGTTTCCATAATGCCAATGCCATGCTTTCTAATCTAAACTGTGATTTCCTTATATTATCAATTATTGATTCCTTATAACCCAGAAAAATATGTATATATGTACATATAGCTACATATATCTGTAAATGTATATATATGTGTGTATATATATATATATGTACCTGAATTTTTATTATGTAAATATAACTATATAATTGTTTTGTATATTTATGTTATAAATTTATATGTTTATACATAAGCATAATAAAAATCAGGTACAGGGAAATATAATTATCAATTGTATGAATAATCTGCAATTCTATTCTCAAAGGTTATTTAACTAGACCCTTATTTGGCATGGAGGAGAATGCATTAAGCTTCTATGACAACTTTTCTGACACATAAAATCTTCAAAAAATTAACACAAATATTTAAGATTAATAGTTAATACCCAACAAATAAGTCAAAGACATGAAAAATCAGTTTTTTAAAAAACCTTCCAACAGCCATTTTAAAAAAACTTCAAAGCTGTTAATTATCAGAGAAATGCACTTATTAATAAAATGCAAATAAAACAATTCCGACTTGTGCTCTCACCCCCATCACAGCGGCAAAGCTAACGAAAGATTTGTTTAATACTGATGGGGAATGGGAAAACAGACATGCTAATTCATTAGTTGTTAAGAGTTAATTGTTCTAACAATTTAGAAAGTAATTTGGGAGTATAAGAGAAAAATTATGAAAGCTATTCAAATCTATTTAAGATCCACCTGTTGAAAAACATTTTTGACAACTCTATTTGTAATAACAAAAACCTGGAAACAAACTCGTAATGATTAATAATCAGGGAATATCAAACTAGGAAGAACATGTTACAAAATATTATTTTTCATAAGAAATGAATATTAAAAATCTATAATACAAGATTTGCATGAAGTAATACAGGATGAAGTGCATACATACTGACTAAAGTTATATACATATTATTATACATATACATACATAATAATATTAAACAACAACAAAACTGAGGTCAAATATAAAAAACAGTATAGGTATATTTGTCAAAATAAAAGAATACACCCTTCCTTTTACTTTGACAAATGGCAAATTACTGTGAAGTTGCATGTAACAGTTTACCTTTTTTTTTTATTTCTATCTTGCTAAACTGTTTTAAAAAATAATACTTAGGAGTAGCTAGGAGGTGCAATGGGTAGAGCACCAGCCCTGAAGTAAGGAAGATATGAGTTCAAATGTGGCCTTAAACACTTAATACTTCCTAGTTGTGTAACCCTAGGCAAGTCAGTTAACCCTAATTGCCTCAGCAAAAAAAAAAAAAAAAAAAAAAAAAAAGAACACAATAATCCACATACTTGTTTGGATTTTGTCTTTTCAATCAAAATGGATATGATTAATAGAATTAATCTTTCTGTATTGATCACAGTGAAATTAAGTGCAAATATGTCAGTTCAATATTTTATTATCTATCTCTAAACTATTCCGCCCAGTATTCGAGACTCTTTATAATGTGATCCAAATTTACCTACCCATTCTCATAAAACTATTAATATTAGAACTTTGTATATTTATAATTATTTAACATTTTGTAAATGCTCAAAAGAATCCTATGAATTTATGAAATATTATCCTCCCTTTACAAACAAAGAAATCTAGATAGCAAGGTTAGGTGGCTTGTCCCAAGTCCCACAGTTAATAGGTATAAGAGCTAAAAATAGAATCCAAGTCTACTGACTTTAATTTACTGCTCTCTCTTCCCACTCACTATATTATATAACTTCTCATAGTATCATTCATGAGGATTCTGTGAGTGAAACTTGACAAACAGATTCTCCACAACCATGCCCTAAAATTTCCCATTTCTATCCCTTTTCATATTGTTCTCTTTACTTTGAATGTCTTCTTCCTCATCTCTGCCTGTCCAAATCCTCTCCATTCTTGAATACCCAATTCAACTGTCATTTCTTAAAAACCATCAAGTTAGTATCAATTAATAAATAAGTGCCTACTACTGTGCTAGCCACTTGGGCTACAAATACAAAGAAATAGTCCTAGTTCACAAGAAGTTTACATGTGGCCTTTCTTTGCTGTGAACATCCATAGTCCTGTGCTTGTACTTCTTGTATATAGTGGGTCCGTCCTAAACTCTAAGCTATTTAAAGGACTGTGTTCCATTCATGTCTATGTTCATCCCAGTGACCTGAACATAACAAGTGGTCAGTAAAGATTTATTGTTTACTATTTAAAATTACCATTGCATTGCTAAGTGTCCCAAACAAATGATCATGCAAAAATGACTTAATTTTAGTAGTTGAGAGAATGGCTTACTAAAATCTGCTTCCATTTAGTTTGAATTCCATTTTTCTATTCAATAAACTCCTAACAAATTGATACCTTGCATTGATTCTTTTTATTAAAATTATGAAGAGGCAACATGATTTAACAGAAAGGCCTGACAGGGTCAAGGAAGAATGAGGGGCAAAAAGTACAATGAAAAGAGAATACTTGAAAACTTCTGCAATTTTAAAAATCCACATAAATTTAAATGTTGATGTGTGAGAGAGTACTGGACTCAGAAGAACTAGATTCTTTCTTGCTAGATGACCTCAAACAACTCTCTAAATAACTAAGTGCCTAAGTTTCACATTTGTAAAATGTTCTATAATCTCTCAAAGGATAGAAAAATCTTAGAAAATTTGACCAAAATTATACCTCAAAGACAATAGCAAATTGAAGACTCATTATTATTCATTTAAAACAATAATATATACTTATAATATGGATATATCAATGGTTAAAGGGCAACTTGCTTACGCTTATTCCTTTTTACTGGGAAATAAAATGGAAAATTATAGGGCTTTAATCTCTCATATACATTTTAACTATTTAAAATAATAGGTGATTTTCTTCCTAGCAGGACTTTTCTTTGACAGTTCATAAAAAGGTTTCTGCAAAGCTAAATGCTTGATTTAAAAGACTGAAAGGCAACATAACACTCTGCCAACTGTGAATTAATAGAAAACGTCCTTCCTTTTCCATACCAGAGGTGTAGGTTGTCCTTGTTTGCTAACGCTGACTGGTGTGGGTTGTGTCAGACTGATGACTGGAGGCTGAAGAGTGCTTGTGACGGTAGCAGCGGTCTTCCCTGCTGTGCGCTGAACTGAGCTGCTCAACACCACTGCTGTCAGGGCAGTTGTTGCTTGTGTCGTGGGCTGTTGTTGCTGACTTTGCTGGATAAAAGCTGCCGAATCTGGTGTTAATTGTCTCAAGGCAGGTAAACTCCTCTGAAATAGGCAAGAAAATGGGATTAAGTTCACATCATAAAAATTTTATAAGATTTTCAAAAGATTTTTTAAAGGCAGTTCTCCCCCCCCCCCCGCCCCCAATGTAAAATATCAACTTCAAAGTTTGTTTTCTTCAAAACTTTTCAAGCAGGGTTATAATTGCATTAAAATCACAGGATGAGGTCCTACTTATACAAAAACATTTGTCTCCCAAAACGTTAAGGAAAAAGTTAAAGAGAAAAGTTTGGTCACTGACTATTCTAAGTGAAAACCATTTTTTTTTAGTTTAAAGCTACTTCATACTATATTGTCATGTCTCCCATATGGTTCCTAAAATCCACAAAGTACATTAAATCTATGAAAATATTTTCTAATGTCCTATTTGTTACTATTAACAAAAATATTCCGAATACAAAATCTAACACTACTTGTATTTCCCTAATTTCTCTCTAGAAACATATTGCTAAAAAAAGTCTTTTGTTTGTTCTTAATCCCTAATATGAATATGGAACTGCCTCCCAGAATAAGAAAAGTTCTCTTTCTTTCTTCTAGTCAATCTTTGGACTCATGCCTAAATTGTCCACAAAGCACCTGACAGTTATATTTACTTGGCAAATCCAAAAACCTGGGTTTCCTTATTTTCCTGAAGGTAGTTAAAACATATACTACTTCATGATATTGTGATGTCAAATAATTTTCAGGGAAGCTTTTCTTAAGGAGCATATTTAAATTTTGTCATGCAGCTAAATTTAAAGACTTTCAAAAATCTGGGCAGGTCACTCAATTTAAACATATACACACAGATTTAGAATTTTTGCAATTTAAAAAAAATTATTAAAGCTTTTTATTTTCAAAACATATGCAAGGATAATTTTTCAACAGTAACCCTTGAAAAAACTTATGTTCCAATTTTCCTTCCTTCCTCCAGCCCTTCCCCTAAATAGCAAGTTATCCAATATATGTTAAACATGGTAAAAATACATGTTAAATCTAATATAGGCATACATGTTTATACAATTATCTTGCTGCATAAGAAAAATCAAATCAAAAAGGAAAAAATTAGAAATAAAATAAAATGCAAGCAAACAACAAAAAAAAATAGTGAAAATGCTATGTTGTGATCCACACTCAGTTCCTACAGTCCTCTCTCTGGATGTAGACAGCTCTCTTCATCACGACATCATTGGAATTGGCCTGAATCATCTCATTGTTGAAAAGAGCCACATCCATGAACAGATGATTCTCAGACGAAGAAATTGAAACTATTTCTAGCCATATGAAAAGATACTCAAAGTCATTATTAATCAGAGAAATGCAAATTAATTAGAGAAATCTGAAATACAACTACATACCTGTCAGATTGGCTACAACGACAGGGAAAAATAATGCAGAATGTTGGAGGGGATGTGGGAAAACTGGGACACTAATACATTGTTGGTGGAATTGTGAATACATCCAGCCAATCTGGAGAGCAATTTGGAACTATGCTCAAAAAGCTGTGTATACCCTTTAATCCAGCAGTGTTACTACTGGGCTTATATCCCAAAGAGATTTTAAAGAAGGGAAAGGGACCTATAAATGCAAGAATGTTTGTGGCAGCCCTCTTTGTAGTGGCTGGAACTGTAGAAACTGGAAACTGAGTGGATGCCCATCAATTGGAGAATGGTTGAATAAATTGTGGTATATGAATGTTATGGAATATTATTGTTCTGTAAGAAATGGCCAGCAGGACGATTTCAGAAAGGCCTGGAGAGACTTACATGAACTGATGCTGAGAGAAATAAGCAAGACCAGGAGATCATTATATACTTCAACAACAATACTATATGATGATCAATTCTGATGAATGTGGCCCTCTTCAACAATGAAATGAACCATATCAGTTCCAATAGAGCAGTAATGAATTGAACCAGCTACACCCAGTTAAAGAACTCTGGGAGATGACTATGAACTACTACATAGAATTCCCAATCCCTCTATTTGTGTCCGCCTGCATTTTTGATTTCCTTCACAGGAATTTTCACTACTTTTTCAAAGTCCGATTGTTTTTGTACAGCAAAATAACTGTATGGACATATATACATAATATTGTATTTAACTTATATTCTAACATATTTAACATATATTGGTCAACCTGCCATCTGGAGGAAGGGGTGGAGAGAAGGAGGGGCAAAGTTGGAACAAAAGGTTTTGAAATTGTCAATGCTGAAAAATTACCCAGGCATATTCTTGTTAAAAAAAAAAAAATGGGGAGACCTAGGGAAAAAAAAAGAAAGAGAGAGAGAGAGAGAGAGAGAAAAGAAAGAAAGAAAGAAAAAGAGAGAGAGAGAGAGAGAGAGAAAAGAAAGAAAGAAAGAAAGAGAGAGAGAGAAAAGCAAGAAAGAAAGAAAAAGAAAGAAAAGAGCCACATCCATTCAGAAATGATCATCGTATAATCTTCTTGTTGCGATGTACAATGATCTCCTGGTTTTGCTCATTTCACTTAGCATCAGTTCAATGTAAGTCTCTCCAGGCCTCTCTGAAATCATCCTGTTGGTCATTTCTTACAGAATAATAATATTCTATAACATTCATATAGCATAACTTATTCAACCTTTCTCCAACTGATAGGCATCTACTCATTTTCCGGTATCTTGCCACTACAAAAAGGGCTGCAACAAATATTTTTGCTCATGTGGGTCCCTTTCCCTCCTTTAAGATCTCTTTGGGATATAGGCTCAGTAGAAACACTGCTGGATCAAAGGGTATGCACAGTTTGATAACTCTTTGAGCATAGTTCCAAATTGCTCTCTAAAATGGTTGGATCCATTCACAACTTCACCCACAATGTATCAGTGTCCCAGTTTTCCCACATCCCCTCCAACATTTGTCATTATCTTTTCCTGTCATCTTCACCAATCTAAGAGGGTGTATAGTGGTACCTCAGAGTTGTCTTAATTTGCATTCCATTGATCTATAATTATTTAGTTTTCATATGAGTAGAAATGGTTTTAATTTCTGTTAATTTCTTCATTGGAAAATTGTTTATTCATATCCTTTGACCATTGGAGAATAACTTGAATTCTTACAAATTTGAGTCAATTCTCTATATATTTTAGAAATGAGGCCTTTATCAGAATCTTTGAATTTAAAAATGTTTTCCCAGTTTATTGCTTCCCTTCTAATCTTGTCTGCATTAGTTTTGTTTGTACAAAAACTTCTCAATTTGATATAATCAAAATTATCTATTGGGTGTTCAGTAAGGAACTCCAGTTTTTCTTTGGCCACAAATTCCTTCCTTCTCCACATATCTGAGAGGTAAACTATTCTTTGTCCTTCTAATTTGCTTATAATAACATTCTTTATGCCTAATTCATGAAACTATTTCAATCTTATCTTGGTATATATGATGTTAGTGTGGGTCAGTCTCTACTTTCTGCCATACTAGTTTCCAAATTTCTCAGCAGTTTTTGTCAAATAGTGAGTTCTTATCCCAAGAGCTGGGGTCTTTAGGCTTATCAAACACTAGATTACTATAATCATTGACTTTTTTGTTCTGTGAACCTAACCTAGTCCACTGATCGATTACTGTATTTCTTAGCCATTACCAAATGGTTTTGATGATCACTGCTTTTTAATATAATTTTAGGTTTGGCACAGCTAAGCCACCTTCATTTGCATTTTTTTCATTAATTCCCCTGAAATTCTTGACCTTTTAGAACTACTGTACCTTTTTTTCTTTAAAAAAAAACAACCTTGCTTCTTCTCATTGTTCCAACTACATGAATAAAGGGGGGGGGGTGGGGCGAGAGAAGGGGAGGGCGAAGGATGTATAAATTACCTTAAGGAAAGGCACGAGGTAAGGTTGAGGTGAAGAATTAAGTTCTCGATATAACCTACTGGTAAAATCTTCTGCTTCAATTTTCCCATCCTAAAAAATATAACATCCATAATGAAATTATCAGCTGAATAGAATAGAAAGTTTTAACACATAAATATATGTTTTCAGTGGCATTACCTTTCTTTAGCAATTTAAAACTAGCTTTTTTTCCCCCAAACCTCTTCCTATTTGTAGTAATATGACATTTCTGGTTTTCACAGATTTTCAAATGTATTAGAAAAATTTATTGCCTTTCTTATCCTCAATACTTCTCAATTCATATGGTTATATTTATCAAGGTGTGATTTACCAAAGCATTGCTGTATCTTATTTGACTTACTTTTGCTTTCTAACAGAGATTTCATGTACACTGTATGTCCAAAATTTTCTCTAGTTATTCTCTGACATTAGTGTGATTGCTGCTCAGCAATACGATGTGTAGACAGCATGATACAATGGAAAGGGTGTTGGATTTATAGTCAAAGGAACTGGGTTCAAATTCTTTCTCCACAACTAACTTCTACAAATAGGAATAATGGATACAAATTTAAGAATACAATGGTAATGGAACATACATGTAAAAGACAAATATGGTCAAAGTAATTAATACTCCTGCAAGTATAGGATCTTTCCCATTTTTTGTAAATCATTACAGGTATGTTCACAAGTCAAGTGATCCTTGAACTCTTTCTACATTCTCTTGCACTTTTGGATAACTATTACTATCTGCTGATCTAAACATCCCAAATTTATATATGAGCTCAAGCTTTTATGATCTCTTACAAAGACCCAATGTTCCCCTATGCAAGGAGATTATAAGGTCAGACAGGAGCTGACTTCACATTCACCAGTACTCCTAATCCAGACTTTACAGGAGGTTCAAATTGACTACCATAGTCCTCTATGGCTATCCACTATTTCTCCAAGCCACTGTAACCAGGATACTGGATTTGGTAGGAGTTATCTTATTTTAGCGTTTCCCTTATTATCTGCTTAAGAGTTCCCTTGTGTTTGAGATACATTGGTAAAGTTTTCTGACTTGTTGGTAGATAGTGATATCCAATTTCACCATTCCCAGAATCAATCTTCTGAGGTATGATTTAGTGCTGACAGTTTCCTTACATTAAAACAAGCAGTAGATTCATCTCTCTGTAGTACAATTTTCAAAAGTAACAGTTTTGTTCTCTTTTCAATCCATAGTCATCTCTCTTTTCTACTGTCATATTTCTTGCTTCTAGAAGCAGCTTCTTGCCTAAAATGCTCCACAGAGAATGTGTATCCAATTTATCTTTGCTTCCTGCTAAATGATCTCAATCTAAAACTGATTAACTCAATTGTCTGTTAAGAACTTAGACAATCTTTTGTCCAGATTAGTTTCCCATCATAAGTCAATTAAAGATTTTTTCACACTTTATAAAGGGGTAGCAGAAAACTAATACCTTGTTAACAAATTAAAATGTCTTTAACTCTGTACCTACACTTTATTTTTATCTTTATTTCATCTCTTCTTCCCTGGAAATGCACAAAATGTAAACCAGAAATCTCCCAGTGGAATGAGACATGGTCCTTCAATGGCACCAATGGAAAATGGCCAGGTATCCTAGCTTACCTCATGGCAGCATCAGGCAGCATGGTAGTCTGGTTCCAATAAAGATAAAATTAACTTAATGAGAACCCACAGTCCCAGGGAAAGAATTGTAGTTCTGACAGGAGGGAGATGAAGTAAACCAAGCTTGAGTGTGGCACAAGAAGTGTGGCCAAGAAATGGTATGGAGGCCTATTCTAGACAAGATCAGGTGAAAGCTGATCTATCAGAGCCCAAGGTCCCAAAAGGAGAATCTGAGTTCTGGTGGGAAAGAATGAGGAGAATGGCCAGCCTGAAGGCAGATTAGTTTGGAAATGACTAAAGCTGCAAAGTTGGGCTTGAGTTTCCCCCAAAAGCTGTTCTCATAAGGTCCAAACTTCTCCCTGTAAATTTATCAATCTAAAATACAATTTTGACCAAAAAAAAGAATCTAGTCCAGAATAGCCGTGTAAAATAATACTTTTTTAGTTTCACTAGATTTTGAGTCTTATATTCTTTTCACACCTGTCCTATTTAATCATATACTATAGAGCAATTATTTTTACATAAATATGTATGCTAAAGCAAAATACCATTGTTCAAAAATGTTCTTACCAGCAAGTTCTGTACTAGTTCTTTGACATTTGCTGCTGTCTCTGTAGACTGTTTACCAGATGAGGCCAGTTTTATTAATGTAGATAGAAAATTCTTACATTTCTTCACATTTTCCATAGTTTCCTGTGTTAAATGAAAAAACAAATATGTGACCCAAAAAAGTATTAAAATTGTAATTTTTCATTAATATCTCCTAGGCCCACTGGAGTACATTCATTTGCTTTTTATTTCTTAACTAAAATTATTTTTATAAAGATGCAAAAATTCATACCTCTAGAATTCTGGCATGAAAGTCTTTAAAAGCAAAAGAAAATAGGTTCTTTTTTTGTATATTCAAAAATTAACTTTGCCTTGAGGTGAAAATACAGTATAAATTAATGGCCCACTGTATATCTATAATGGGAATGAAACCAAACAGAGATTTTTATCACAGGCAAAACTATAACACGAGCTTTGATTTGCTCCTCTTCCAAAAATATTTAATAAGAGATCTGTAATTTCAGTGATAAGGATATTCCTCTCACTAATACTGATGACAATCCTTCCACCCTTTGGGAGACTATTGAGTGATTGGTCAATCAGATTTAAGTAGGTTAGTCCTTAGACAATAGACACAAAGTCCATTACTAAGCCTATACAAGTCTTTCAAAAGTCAGTGCTCTTTAGCATGGCTTTCACAAACCTAGGATCAATTTTATGTCACAACCCAAAATCAGGATAGGAATTTAGAGATTTGTTTCCTGCTTCACAGATGAATTATGAGGAGGATAAACAAGAAACATTTTGTATACTTCAAAGCAACATAGCTATGTAAACTATCATTATTAATTAAATAATTTTCTTAATTACATATAATGGACCCTTAATGTGCTTGACCAACAAATCATTTTGTATTCACACATCTCTTTAGAGCAGATGCTCCTAACTTAGGGTCCATGGACCCCTAAGGAATTAATGGCCTAGATTTTCAGGAAGTCCATTAACTTAGATGGGGGGAAATCATATTTATTTTCGCTACAATTGGTTCCTTTGCAATTCTATGTATTTTATACATTAAAAACATTATTCTAAGAAGGCTTCACCAGAAGGCAAAAAGGTATCCTTGATACCAAAAGGGTAAAAAAAAAACCTTGCTTTAAAATAAGAAGAGTAAAATAGGATCTTACTGTGGCAGCAGCAGAAGTTGCTGTGGTTCCTTGTACAGTCCTTTGAGGAGTTCCAGGCTGTACAGCAGAGGCTGTTCCTAATGCAGCTGTCTGTGCAGTACTACCCAAAACAATCTGAGGCTACAACAAATATGAAATAGTTGGTAATTGTATCTCACATCATGAAGTCAAAGTCAGCTTTCAGACATAGCTACTGTTAATTTAACTTCCTAGAGTTACTAGAAATAAATAGAGATACAACCAATCATATGGTACAATACTGAAATCTGACCACTGGATGGCACAACACTACTCAAGTTTAAAGTGAGTTACAAACATGGCTTATTAACAGAATACTACATAAGCTCTAATTTGAATAAGATAACAAAGCTTTAAAACATTTATGTCTCTAAAGTTTCATAGAATTATGCTAACAAAAAAATTCTTTGTACCTATATCAATTATTGACAAAATTTGGTCTTTTCAAAATTAGAAGGTAAAAGTAATTTGGCTTTAAGAAGTCAATGTTAAAATCTGTTCTAATGACCAGGAAGGTTAATAACATTTATTTTAATTAGTAAACTGGTACTCTGGGAAGGTGGAAATCAGAAACCACTATCTCCCTTATCCCTTTTCCTCATCAAATTTGTTGGTCTTTAATTCACAAAAATCAAACTTTCAGAACTGAAAGGGACCAGAAATATGTAATCCAATTCTTTATTCCATCCATTTTACAGAAGAGAAAACTGAGACCTGATAAAGTGAAGTGATTTGCTTAAGGTTACAGTTATTCAATCTAGAATTTGAAGAGATTCCAAATTGGAACTCTTTACCCTACAAAAGTTCTCCTACCTTAAATTTTTCTAACTCACTAATAGACTTGAATAATACTTGAAAAATATCAGAATGCCTTCCATAAGGAGATTCATATAAAATTAAAAACAATGAACAGATTAAATATACCACTTGAGAAGGTGATTAAATCTCCTAAGTAGTACTAGGCCCTTTTTCATCAATCTTGTCTCCAACTCTTAAAAAAAGGAAGGAAAAAAAAAGGAAGAAAAGAAAGAAAAATAAAAACTTCAAAAGCTAATTTCATCAAATCACGAAGGGGAGAATCTTCAAAAAAGATATGATAAACAGAAAACATAGTTTTAGGCAAGAATAAAATAGTAAAAAAGTAAGGGAATTATTACTTTGACTACTGACAAGTCTGTCAAGCAAATCTGGTAGAGTTAAATACACACTAACAACCTTCTATAACCCAAATGGAAGGCTCTCAAACAAATTTCTAAGATTTCTGTTCTATTTTATATGAACATATCTGAATATTTATTTATGTTTTTTACATATATGCTTTCTTTCTTTGCAAACCTAGCCTTCAAATAATTCTTTTTCCTTCTCCAGATACTGGCAATTGCTAATAAATGAACAAAATATATACAGAAGCTCATTAATAGGTAAATTGTTTGGAACCCTCAACATATTTGTCCATAGAAGCAATGCTATAAATGGGAATTAAAATTCCTTATGCCAGCTCACAAAAGCTTATTTAATTGCTAATGTAGTGAGACTATATCAAACAAAAGAAAAAACTAATTTTAAAGAAGGCAGTCATGTGGTATAGAATAAGGGAAAGAGTTTCCTAACCATTTCTCAAGTATAACAAGGCCAATTCAATGAAAAATATGTTACTTGCCAAAATCTATCTTTGTTATCATCCGACCTTACTTTCTGTATCTCATCTAGGTACTCTGCATTCCAAATTACTTTTTCCTACTTCCAAACAAAACTTGCATTACCTAATTATAACTGACCTCAGATATTAAAAGGAAAAAAGAAACATTAATTCACATTGAGACAAACTAAATATGATATTTGAACTTCTAAAAATTACTAACCCAAGTAAATGTGATATAATAGGGGGAATCTTTTGTAAGTACAAGTTTTTAAGTTGGGCGCTTACCTTTAAAAAGCAAATTAATAATCTAATTCATCTATACAACTGTCATATTTTATTATATCAGTCCATTAATGAATTAGTCTCAATCTTCGGTCACTAACTTTAAGCAGAACTTTGAACAGAAGACTAAAATTCAACTACTGTATAAAGACAGAATTTAACTAAATAAATATCATCTTGAGCTCTTTGATACAAGTAGAACAGCTAAGAAAATATTGACTTGCCTTTATGATAAATTTCATTCTTCAAAAGGCAGAAGAGTAACTGCTACTCTGGACCTATTTCTGACAAATAGGGATAAACTTTTTGTATTAGAAATTATAGGAATCTTAGAAGCAAATGACAATGCCACCATAAAGTTCATTAATAAGATAAGAAGGGGAAAGCTGGGTAAAAGATAGCTGAAAAAAAGATAGGAACTGATGACCTAAAGTCCTACATGATCACAAATTCTGCTAAAGAATAAAAGAAGCTACATAAAGATAATGATGTGGCTACACAGTAAATTCATCAATTAACAATTTTTTTTTAATATACAGAAGATGGAAGGAAGGACAGATAACTGGTAATGAACACAAGAATATCAGATAAGCATGTGAGAAATGCTAAAATAAAGCTGAGGTTTGTGATGAATGACTTTTTTTTTTTTCCTCTGACAGATCTTTGAGCTCATCGATGTGATTTTTCCCTCCAGTAGTGCAGATCAGAACCCATCCATGCCTTCTCATCCAATGGTACTTTTGTCCATGTCTTTCCTCCACAGGGGCAGGACAGGGTGGTCCACCCAATATGTTAGGGCCTTCCTCTAGATCTCTTGGCATCATATGCACACTGTCCTTTACTTATCCCTTGTGCTCATTATATGACCAGCCTACCTTCTTTTCCAGTTATACATCTCCTGCTGACATCCTTTATGCCTCTCCTCCTAAGCAATTCTTCCTTGGAAATAAGATGCAGCCTATACATGCCAGCAATGCAACTTTCCATAACCCTTTGGGCGCCCTCAATTTTAATTCTTCAAATATTGTAGTATTCCTTGGCTTTTGTATATAGCATCACCAAAAGAATACTGTTGTTTAAAAAAAAAAAAAAATGTAACCTTTGTTTCAGAAAGAAACTTGGGGTCATTGTAAGTGCTACACATATCCTAAAGGCAATCCAGCCTGTTTTCCTCCTTCTGTTTAATTCTGGGCATAGCTTATTGTCCATCCATTGTGTCTGTCCAAGATATACGTATTGATGAACCAGATCTATAGATTGTCCATTGAAATGCATATCATAGTATGGACAATAGGCAAAATTCTTTGTCCACTTGGTTTTTCCTGTGTGGATAATTATGCCAACCTCTTTAGAGTGATTTTAGATCATATTTAGGAGGCAATGTTCCAGGTCTTGATGTAGTCAGCACAATGTCATCCTCAAACAGGAACATCTGTAGGACCTCACCATCTATAGAGAATCCCTCTTCCATCTGTACAATGAGCAGGACTATCTCCATGATGGTGGCAAATATCTCTGATGAGCATACATCAACTGGTTTTAAGGATCACCTCACACGTATCACTATGACTCACAATTAATAACCTGGTAAACCAAAAGTTCTTTCTGTTCTTATATCTTTCAAAAAATTTTATGTGATTTTGACAAAAGGCAAGGAGACCCTTTATCGAAGGAAACTCTTTAAGGTGGTGTTTTGCTCAACCAAATCAATTTCTTTATAGTCAAACAATGAGCACAGTGGTATATTGTATTCTCTACACCTTTCAGTCAATTATGTAACTGTAAAGACGTGATCTACTGGCAAAAGCTTACCTATTCCCTTTCCGTGCTTTCATCAATGATGCCCTCAATATATAAAATCTCATAAAAATTTTGTAGAGGTGAAAAAGTAGTCATATGGGTCAGTGGTTGCTGATATTTTTTTTCAGTTGCCTTTTTGGGATAACAATAAGGTCTGTGACTTTTTCCAGGCATTTAGTATCCTTCCCTTTTTCAGATACCTTGAGAATTAATCCCTCAATGCACTCAAAATTGAATCACCTCCAGCACAGACCTCCTTTGTGTATACTTGGTCCAGTCCAGATGCTCTTCCCATCTTTGTTTTCTTTAATGCCATTTCCACTTCTTCCTATAGCACATCAGGGACTGTGATGTTAGAGTCCAAATGTGGTGGCTCCACTGTCATTGATGGAGAAAACAGTTTGTTATAGAAATCTTCACAGATCTTTTCCATTTTTTGTCTTTGTTGTCCTTTCAGTTTCACTTTTAAATGCCCTTGGGATGATTTTGCTTAGTTGAGTCTCTCACCAAGTTTTATGTAAACTCGTTTTTCCTTCCCCTATTTCATTGTCTTATGACGTGATATTGCTTATAATATCCCACCAACCTTCTGAGAAAGATTTTTACCTCCAAAAAATTTTAATCCTATAAACACTCTGGGTAACAAAAAAAATAAGGGATTCTTCTTGACTATGTTGGGGGCAAGAGGAAGACCAAAGAAGAGATAGGGCTGCTAATTTAACATACATGGGATAAAAATAATAAACAATAAAGAAACGAAAGAACCAATCATATTACTTCTGTTTTCTCTAAGTAATAAAAGCTGACAGGAAAATGAAATCCAAGATAAGCTGAGAAGATTATAGGATAAAATCTACATTCCCTTCCTCCCCACCCCCTTCTCCCCCCATCAGTTTAGTCACCAGTCCTGAATATAAAGGTACTGAAAGAATTTGTGGATAGATGTGACAGCAAAGCTATACGTGATCTCAGAAAAATTAAAGTAATATGAGAGATGGTATAAGACTGTCACATTTTTTAAAAACAGGGAAAATGATTTTTTAAATTATAGGCTAATGAATTTGACTTTGATTTCTGAAAAAAAATTATTAAAGAATTAGTTTTTGTACATTTATAAAAAGAGGTCCTAAGAAACTTTATCATGTATAAGTCCATACTAATTCAAGACTGATTTTTTTTTTTGATAGTTACTGATCTAGAACATGGGAATGCTTTAGACATAGTATATCCCAAGATTTTAATAGGCAACAAAAATCTCTTAAAGTACCATTATAAACTCAAATGAAAGATATGAACCTCAGGTGAATTCAAAACCAGATGAACAACCCAATCCAAAGTATATTGTCAACCAGTATCTAATGGAATATCCCATTCTACTTTTTGCCCTATTCCTCAACAATTTTAACCAATGATTTTGATGATGGCATATGTATCAAATTGAAGGACAATTGAAGGAAATGTTTAATTAGTGGAAGAAAGACTCATGAAACAAACCAAAAAAAAATCAAGAGATGGGTCAAATTTAGTAAGCTGAAATTTAATACTGACGAATTTCAATATCTTGTTGGGTTTTTTAAAAAATCACCTGTATAAATGTAACATGGGAAATTGTGCTTAAAAAAGACTTATTTATTATGGGGGAAAGTGTGCAATTGTTAGTGGACTTCATGCTCAACATAATCCAATGGTACGATATGATAATCATAAAAGCTAATGCAATCTCAGGCTGTATTAATAGAGATGGGCTAATAAGAACAACACAGGTTACTTTCCCAGTCAGACCACATCTGAAATAGTTTACTAAGTTCAGAGAATATTTTAGAAAAGACAAAGACAAAGACTTCCAAAAGATGGAAAGAAGTATATTGGGGGAAATTAAAACTATGAAAAACAAAGATCAAAGAAAAGAGTTGGTGGGGAAAGGGAAGAAACATGCTAGCATTCTTCAAGTATTGATGGATTATCATGTGAAAAGATGAGATTCATTTGGCCCTAGGGGAAAGACCTAGACAAAGATGTGGAAAATGCAGAAAAATAGAATTCTATTCCATCTGAGGAAACATTTCCTAATAATTAGAAATGCCCAAAAAATAGAATAAGCAGTCTAAAGAGATAGTGAATCCCCCTTCATTAGAGGTTTTCCATTAGAAATTGAAAGGCTGAATGAATCCCATTCAGGGATATTATAGAGTACCTATTCAAGTATAGATTGAATTAAATGTTCCCTGACATCCCTTTCAATTCCAAGATTTCATGACTCTATAAAAAATTTTAAATGACATATTTCAAATTGTCTTTTAAAAATCTTTCCAAAATGTCAGGAAAATATCAAATTAGATTATCTAATATGCTATTAAAAAATTTTCATTTCTAAATATAAATTTTAATTTCTATAAATATGTACCATAAATAGATATCAAAACTATTTATTTCAGTGGAAAATAACTTCTTCCTAATTAGATGAAGACATTTTACTATTTAAATAGTATGTTTAAAGAATATATATTATAAACTTTCTTTAATAAAATCAATTCTTGCTACAAATTTTAATTGATGTTATCCTTAATATTCAATTACTCTGAGACCAATAATACCAAATAATTTACAGTACCTACAATCCTGTTCTTATTTTGCTAAAACATATGAAGACCATTTGCAATATATTCTCTCATTAATTAGAACAAAACTATCCTTTTTAAGACTAAAATCATTTATTTTATTACTTGGGTACCTTCTGGATAAAAGAAAAGCAGGACAGAAAAATAAGTTAGCCAATAATTTTTTTCTTATTTACTTTTGAGTCTGATGTGCATCCAGTGATTTGAGGACAGATCTCCTGAATAAAAATTTTTCTCACTTTACTTTCATTCTTTCTGCAGTCATTTAGGATTTTAGATATAATAGAGATATCACTCCTTTTTCACAGAGCTGATTAAAGTTTATAAAATATTTCACTTAACACTTTTAATTTTTAGCAGTAAAAGGATCAACCACTTTGCATCCCAAAATAAAATTGTATTCAATTATTATAATAGATTTATGAGGCCTAAGAAGCATCTAACCACTGACATTAATTATAAATATCACTTTACATTCCCACCCATTTTAAACACCTGCTGTTTTCAGAGAGTTCTTAAAATTATTTCAGAATTACAGTTTCATTTTTATTAACTATTCACCTGGACTACAGGAGAACGCTGTAATGTTGTAGTTGGCTGTACCGTTGTCTGTGCCTGAGACACTTGCTTAATTATGGTAGTTGGTGTCACTTGCCGTGCAATAATTGGTGTTCCAGGAGCCTGAAAAAGAAACCAGAATTGTATAGTTTCTATCAACAAGAACTTGTTAAGAATTTGCTACATTCCAAAGCCAGTGTTAAGTACTGGCATTAAAATATATATATAGTTGAGATAAGTTACTCTTGGCCAATATATGAAAAAAAAAAAAATCAATTCCATAACAAATAAAGTACCAAATACTTTAAATATATATTATGAGATCATTATCTAAAATAATAGCCTTACATATTTAAGCAAACCTAACAACTATTCAAAGATTTCAATAATATTCTAGAGGCAAACAAAAACCTATTTTGCTAAAAACAGAGTCTACATGATCTAGGTTTTTTTCTAAATTCTAACAAATGTAAAATAAAAATCAATTTACCTACAATAAAGAATATTTTTTAAAATGTTAAAAGTTTGAAAAATTGTCAGTTTTGCTATAAATTACTGTTAATAAAGACTAGAGAACTGCATTAAAGCAATAAAAATATTTGTTATATTAAAAAGTATTATACAAAACAAGGGAAATAGTCACTTAAAATCTTTCTTAATCTAAAATTAACAGAAGATACTTAAGGTCCTATTGATTCTGTTTTGATACTTTTCTGAAAAAAGACTGGTTTGTGATTTAACATACACTTTTTGACCTTAAATGGGATATTTCACTGTTCACCTTTAAAATGATATGGCTCAGGTAGTAGAAAAAGTTGTTTTCAAGTTCTGTACTAGTCCCCATTTTAATAACTAGCAATAAATCTCAAAACAGACGCAGATAACTCTAATCAAAATTATAAAAGAGACAATGTCTTAATATAATCTCCCCTTAAGACAAAGTGTTCCATTGGAAAAAACTTGAATTCCCACCAAATAATCAATCATAACTTAGAATTTTAACATTCTTCTATATTTATCAATATAGGGCATACATGATTTTAATTCTTGTATATAAAACCTACAAGAAGCTAATCAAATATACGTACAATCTTGCATACTTATTTAAAAGCACATATTAAAAATGAACTACACAGTTAATTTCCATTTAATTGGGAGGGCTTAGTTAACTCCATAGGATCTAAATATTAAAGTAGCTACAAGTGGCTATACCACTGCCATTACTATCTAGCCAAATTTTCCAACTTTTAAAAGTTAAAAGATGTTTTTTCCAGATAGCTCAAACCAGGTTCCCAGTTCCTGACTTGGAATGATAAATAAAGTGCTACAACACTTGAAACATTTGTTGATTTACCTACCCAACTCCATTTAAGTGTCAACAATAACTATTAAGAAAATGTTCTACCTAGAACTCTCAACTTGAATCAGAACTGGAATTGAAAAAATAGATAGCTGTTTAGAATATGGCATTTTTAAATACCATTTTAAGTTTTGCAATACAAGAGTACATATTTCATTATATGTAAGTTGTAGGTGTCACAGTGAAAGCTCAAAGTCTATGAAGGACAATAGCACAAGGGCAATTTTCAAAACTTGCCTAGGGTAAACAGATACTTTTAACAGCTCTGCAGTATCAGTAAAAACATCTCAACAACCTGCAAGGGTCTCCTTTGGCTTTCTAAGGTATAACTTTCTATGATCATTGCCACTCTTTCAATAATGTCAATTATCATCATTAGATTATAAGTATAGATTATAAGAATCTATACTGAATATATAAAAAGCAAATTCGATCCATGAAAAGTTGCAAAAAATATCACATTATTGTTAATTTTATTTTGCTTCTAATTTATATATTAATTTCAGGGATGTTTTATCTTAAGTTCTGATTGCTGCTTAATTGGTGATAGGCATCCTCACAACTTTAACATTCCCTAAAAACTCTCCTCTCACATACTTCCACTCCTACTTAATAAAAAAATGATCAATAAAGAGATAAAATGACCTATAAATAAATAAGAGGAATGAACTGCTTTTTAAAATATTTTGTGAATATTCAGCCTCTAGTTTAGCATGGTATAGCAGAAAGAATATCACATTTAAAGTAGAGAATTTGGGTTTGAATTTCAAATCTCTACTTATTACTATCTCAGGATAACCTACATTGGCATATTCAAGATATCCAAAAAACAAAAACAAACAAAAACTAGAGTAAGTTTTCCAACCAAGTATACATTTAACTAAATGGCCTCCCAGAAGCCTTATAACTCTGAAATTCTGTGATCATAAAAAGGTCACTTCACCAGTGAGTCTCAGTTTCCTCATCTATAAAATAGACCAGAAAATCTCTTTAGTTTAATATGCCTTGCTTTAAGAATCAGAGTCAAAAAAGAAAAAAAGAAGGAAAGAATCATAACGGGCGCTAGGTCTGACTCTGGGAAATATCCCTATAGTTTATTCCCAACAATAGTACCATGAGGTATCAATGGTAACCATTTTATGCCAGTCTCACAACTTTTGAGTTAAATGTCCCAAGATCCTAAATTAATATTAGAATAACTTTTTAGAAGAGATATTTTTGGAAAATCTGTGCTCATTTGAAAATAATCAGAAAAACCTGAATATTATGCTGATACTCTATTAAGTAAGGAAAAGAATTCAGCATTTTGGGTTGAATCCTTAAGGATTCAGTATATTTTGAGTTGAATCCTTTAAGAAATCTAGGAAGAAAACCATAGCCAAGGATAGTGCTGGTTTAAAAGGGCACAAAAGAAGCCATGTTTTGCAGTACTAGAAATATGAGATCAAGATGATATTTCACAAAGATGAACAGAAAACAATGAAATATCCTAAGTACACTCACCTGCACAGTTGATATCTGAACAGGAGGGGCACTTGTGGGAGTTGCAGGGCGTGGTGCCATGGTATTCTGAGGCTGGGACTGAGCATGGGCCTGTGCCTGCATCTGTGCCAAGGTCTGTTGAGGAAGCATTAACAACTGTCCATTCTCACTTCGAATGAGGACCATACCTACAGAAAAAGCAAAGTGTAATCAAGAAAAGTAGCTTCTCACTGCAGACATGATTTTTAAAAATATTTTTATCAGAAGGCTATCAAAGGCAAAGCTAACAAATCAGAATAGAGAGAGGGAATAGGGAGACTGAGACAGAGACACAAAGACAAAGAGATGTCTTAAAAAAATAAATTTGCTGAACTCTTAAAAAATCATTTTAAATATAAAATTTTAACTTTCTAAATTCCATTTTTATTTGATTAGTTTTTTTCAGAGGGTTACAGAATTTAAATGACCATTTAACATTATTTACATAAACTAAGAAATAAAACAAAAGAAGACCCTCCTTGTTGTTTAAGTGAAAAGCCTGCTAAAATTAGTACATCCCTAATTTGATCTACTAAGTAGTAACAGAATAGTAGAAAGAACAGTAGATTAGGAATATCAAGAGACCTAGACTCTGGTCCTAACTCTTGATATTAAACGAAGTGACTTAAGCAAATTACATATCCTTTTCTAACCTCAGTTTTTTCATATATAACATAAAATGGTTGAACTAAATCACCTTTTCATTTATAAGCTTTTGTGATTTTACAAAATTTGCACTAGCTTACTCACATTTCCTTCTCCTTTTCCAGCCATTCATACCTGTGCTTTGACTTAATCAAGAAAGTTAAAAATATATATAATCCCGGCAGCAAATTCATTTTTTGAGTTTCCCCATAGACAGAGCCCCATGAAATCCAAACAAAATGAAAAGAGAAGGGAGAGTTACAGTGTATTAGATTTGTTTTAGGCCTACTATCTAGCTCTCTCTGAGCCAAATGTCTAATTTCTCTTAGGAAAAGGCCATGTGGTTTGGTGCTTATCTTTATAGTTGAATATGGTTGAATATATTTACTCAACACTGAAAATGTTCAAGGACTAAACAGAAAAGAGTTCAGAAAAATGAGTTTTTATGTATGTTTTTTCTCATTTCTTTAGTTAAATCATAGAAAAAGAAAATGCTATCCATCAGATTTGACATTTAAATCATAAGTTCCATTAGAAACAATAACAAAATTGTCTAACTTTTAAACTTAATTTCCCATAACAAAATTAGTAATGAAACTGAAAGAAGAGAACTATAAAAGTCATAATCTTTCTCAAGTGAATCCACAACAGATGGCTCAGCATTGTGTTACACCCCAACTGAAAAATCAAATAGGCAGGGAAATGAGGCATCTCCAATTCAGTGAAACAGATAACTCAAATCCAAATCAACTGGACCAAGGGGGGAAAATAGACCTTAACACAAACTCTCCAACTTTCTCCTCATCTAAGTCAAGAATGGAAATTGCATCCTCCACAGGACAAAAGTAAACTTAGAAAATTTATTTAAAGATTATATAGCTTGCCTCTTCAATCAAATAAAAGTTGAAGAAATCTAGAAGTTTTATAAGATGATCTTATAACAGAATTCTATTTCTAAACATTTTATAAATCATACAAATAATAAAGAATCTTCCAAGTATTAAAAAGCTCTTATCAAAAAATTAATATTGCCTCTCATTAAAACTGTTTCCTTCTCTCTCCTCTTATCCCCTTTTCCAAATATGAGAAAATAAAATGCAATAAAAATAAATAGTATTGTTCCCCGAAAAAATTTATATTCTACTGAAAAATTTTCATCTTTTTAAAATGTCATGAGCAAAAAAATACTTAAAATTCTTCAAATAAAGTATGAAATAATTAAGTTTACACTGAATGACCTCTAAGGTCCTTGTCCCTGTATATGGACCATAGTAGAATTCATATATAATTCTCTAACAAGAAAAAATGTGGTCATTCAACTAAATACATTACAGCACATTTTCTGATTTAGAAAATGAGGGGGGAAAAAGTAGTCATACTTTACATGATCATCTTTAAATACACAACAAAAAGCCATATCCTTTTCCTTATGATTAGGTGAAACCTATTAATTTGTAATTAAAGTTTTGTTTAATGCTTAAAAACATTTAACTCATTTTTGTAATTTGCTGATTTCTCCGATCTACTTTTTGTTAGCTTGCATACATAAACTTTAGTTTAAAAAAAACTTTTTTAAAGTAAAACAACAGCTCTGTAAAATCTTATCAAAATATTTAATACATGAACTCACCTACAATCACAATTTTAAAGAAATTATTATCTAAAATTTTCTGGCTTTACCCATACCAAGTAATGACTACTGTTGAAATGACAAATTTCAGAAAAGTATCAATGAAAAGACGGATTTTTACCTAAACCTATGGGTTAACAGGAAAAGATTGGTGACATACTAAGAGAATGAAATCACAAATTACAATGTCTCAGGTACAAATATCCAGATATATAAATGAGAAAGAATTAATAATTAATATATTCATTTTGTGGCCAATTTTTGTGACAGTTTTACCACTGAAGAATTTTAATAACTGAAATTTTTAATCAAAAAAATTATCAGCCCTATACTAGACACCTCTATTAAGTATTCTGTATACTTAAAATTACTTTCCCCACAATTAAAAAAGGACAATTAGAAGCAATTTAAGCTAATATAATTAGTTATCTTTTTAATTCAAGCAGAGGTAAGGGCCTTTTTTCTATAGAGCAGAGATTTTTAACCTTTTTTTTGTGTCATGGACCCCAGTGACAATTAAGTGATATCTATGGACTACTCAGAATAATGTTTTTTAAATGCATGAAATAAAATACACAGGATTACAAAGGATACCAATTATGCTGAAATAAAGTTAACAAAATATTTTTTAAAACAAGTTCACTGATCCAGATTAAGAATTGCTAGTCTGGGAAAGGCTAAGTGGAAGAGGAGATACTGATATTGCTAAGGAGAAAAAAAAATCATGGTTAAAAGATATAAACAAAGAGTTCTCAAGAGAGTACTTATAAACAATTAACACTGTATGAAAGAATACTCCAAAACACAAATAATAAGAAAAATGTAAATCAAAACAACTATAAGTATAATAAATTAACAAAGAAGAAAAAAGATGGGAAGTTTATGTTCCAGGGTTTGTGGCAATACAGGCACACTAGTCCACTGTTGGTGAAGCTGTGATTAATACATTAATACAATTATTTTAGAAAGCAATTTGGAATTATGTAAATAAAATGCCTAAAATGTCCCTACCCTTTGATTCAGAGATCTCACTATTCTGATATAACCCAAAGAGGTCATCGATAAAAAGTCCCTATATACACCAACTATTTTTAACAGCTTTCATGATATCAAAGAATTGTAAACCAAAGTAGATGTCCAACAAGTGGGAGGAATAACAAAACAAATTGTAGTATATACTATTTCTATACTATAAAAATGACAATTATAAATACAAGAAAATATCCATGTAAATTGATGCAATTAGCAGAGGCAAGATAACAACATACACAATATTACACAATGCACACTATGATTATGTAAACAGAAAAAATAATGAGAGAGAGAGACAGAGAATCAAGAGTGAATGTTCCAAAAATTTAAAGAAGCATGGATCTAAAAAAAAATTTGAAGATGTTCCTATATTCCCATCTCCCTTTGCCAAAGTAGGAGATACACTAGTTTAACTTTTACAGCATACTGGTCTGCTATGCTAATTTTTTCCCTATTTTTCTTTTTTAGTCTTTAAAAAAATCACTATTTTTATATGGGATGTCTCTTTAGGATGGGAAGAGAGGAAAGAAAAAGATACTGGAAGACAATCTCATGATATTAAAAAAAAAGATATCAATAAAAACATTTTTAAGAGGTGGGGGATTCAAATACTACAAAAGATTTTTTTTTTCCAAAAAAGGAAATAATTTAATAAATCCGTCTTTTGCCTTTTCTAAGAGAAAGGCAACCAGAAGTTACATGCACCTCGTTTTCAAATTATTAATGGAAACAAAACTTTATTTTAAAAAGCAGCAAGTATTTGAAACTATTTCACATATTATAGCTAGTTAAAAAGATTTAGGAGAGGAGAACATACTGAAAAAAAAGGGAATAGCAAACAGAAATACAGTGATGAACAAAAACACAAAATAATAAAGGAATTTAAAAAAGATGGATGACAAAATTTGGGGAGGAGGGGTAGAAAAGAATAAAAAGGTAATGGGAATAAAAGGAAGGAGGAAGCAAGAAAAAGATTCAGTAGGTTCTAAGATGTTACAGATAAAGCCATTTCGTTGCAAATTAAGACAACTCTGAGATACCACTACACACCTGTCAGATTGGCTAGAATGACAGGGAAAGATAATGGGGAATGTTGGAGGGGATGTGGGAAAACAGGGACACTGATACATTGTTGGTGGAATTGTGAACACATCCAGCCATTCTGGAGAGCAATTTGGAACTATGCTCAAAAAGTTATCAAGCTGTGCATACCCTTTGATCCAGCAGTGTTTCTATTGGGCTTATACCCCAAAGAGATACTAAAGAAAGGAAAGGGACCTGTATGTGCCAAAATGTTTGTGGCAGCCCTGTTTGTAGTGGCTAGAAGCTGGAAAATGAAAGGATGTCCATCAATTGGAGAATGGTTGAGTAAATTGTGGTATATGAACGTTATGGAATATTATTGTTCTGTAAGGAACGACCAGCAGGATGAATACAGAGAGGACTGGCGAGACTTACATGAACTGATGCTGAGTGAAATGAGCAGAACCAGGATATCATTATATACCTCAACAATGATACTGTTTGAGGATGTATTCTGATGGAAGTGGACCTCTTTGATAAAGAGAGCCTTAATTGATCAAAGATGGACAGAAGCAGCTACACCCAGAGAAAGAACACTGGAAATGAATATAAACTGCTTGCATTTATGTTTTTCCTCCTGGGTTATTTATACCTTCTGAATTCAATTCTCCCTGTGCAACAAGAAAACTGTTTGGTTCTGCACACATATATTGTATCTAGGATATACTGCAACCCATTCAACATGTAAAGGACTCTTGCCATCTGGGGGAAAGGGGTGGAGGGAGGGAGGGGGAAAATCGGAACAGAAATGAATGCAAGGGATAATGCTGTAAAAAATTACCCTGGCATGCGTTCTATCAATAAAAAATTATTTTAAAAAAAAAGCCATTTCGTGAATTGCAATATCCAAATTGTATATATACTCTTAATTATTAGATAAATATCATCTTACCCCACCAACCAACCAAAAAACAACTATATTTTACCTCATAGTCAATCCATATTACCCTTCTTCCCACCAACACATTCATACATACAGAAATATATACATCACCACCACTAATGAAAACAATCAGCATACTATCTTCAGTTAACAATTCCATCAGATGATTACAAAAGCATATACTTTTTTTTTTAACTTCTCAGAATAATCGTACATGTCCAACCCTATCTCCACCCAGCTCCATTTTTCATTTTTCACAGGTCACCTCAGTTCCACCTCCAGTCCTCAGGTGCTCTCATATATACAAACACATGTTGTTCAATCCTGCTTCATGACCTCATTTGGAGTTTTCTTGGCAAAGGTACTGAAGAATTTTCTTCTCAGGTCCATTTTACAGATGAGGAGACTGAGGTACGCAGGGTTAAGTTATTTGCCCCAAGTCACGCAGCTAATAAATTACAGATTTGAATTCAGGAAGATGAGTCTTCCTCACTCCAATCTCAGCATTCTAACCATCGTATCCTGTAAACTCACAGAACCCATTTTACCCAATTCCCCATTCTCCCTTTAAAGCTAATCCAATTTCCTCAGAAAAATGTCCTTTCTCTCTCCTCCCCCTGCAGGTCCCTATACAGATCACTTGTGAGTCTAAACAAGACAAGAACAGAAGCAGCTGGCTTAGGCATAGAGTCAGGGAGGCTAAGTTGAAACCTCATTTTCTTAATTTACTTTCTGTGTCACCAGGGATAAGTCACCTAGATTTTTTGTGCCTCAATTTCATCATGTGTAAAATGGAGATAACTCTAGTAAAAACACAAGTAAAAACTCAAGTAAAACAATTTATGCAATGTATAAATGTCTGAAATAATGATGATGATGATGTATTTTCCTTAAGTAACAAGAAAATTTAAATTATCAAGAAAAATTTTATAATTCTTATTAAGTTGAAATATTTCCTTTTATTATTATGTTTTAATTAAATTTAAGATATTTTAAAAAGATTTCTCATTTAAAATAGGTATTATTTAAAGTAAGTAATTACACTAGAGAGAAGAAACAGGTTATCTAGAAACATACCATTTATAACATTTCTTCACTAGGAAAACAAATTCCTGATTTCAAACAATCAATTTACAAAATTCTGGCATATAACCAGTTTTGCAAATTGGGAACTGGCAGTTCACTTAGTCACCAAGCTTTAAAGAGTTATCCCCTACTTATATTATCCTTTAATTTTTATTTTAATTACTCATTAACCATTCTTTGTATCCCCTCAATTGTTCTTTATCCTCAAATGTTCAGAAGGTTCACTGTGAATGGAAAAGCAAAAATAATTTACCTGGAGAAATTATTCTCTATATTATGGTGGCCAAGACCAGAACATTATCTCTCCTGCCAAAAGACAAAGCCAGAGAGCCATGAATGTTCTTATCTCCACTCTAATTCTATGAACTGCTGCTGCTTTAATTTAGCATCATAACTAAATAAAAATAGGCATGTAATGATAAAAGTAGTAGTAGATTATAAACTAATAATATTACTTCAATAATTCAGGAATTAATTATGTTATCAGTATGGTCATTCCCTCCACTAATATGTATCTAAATTCCTCTACGCCTTGGTAGGCATTCTTTATGAGTTACTATGACTAGATATTTAGACAGACAGAGATAGACAGACAAGAAAAGATCCTTAGAAACCATTAAACTCTCTCATTTTATCAGGAAAGGAACCAAGACTCAGAGGGGTGAAATACTAAACTTATACCAGAGCATTTTTAACTCTGAGGTCATCTTTGTAACACACTGGGCTGCCTCTCTACTTTTCAATATTATTTCTATATGTGGTAATGAAGTTTTTGGCAACAGGGCAGCTAAGTTTAATGCATTATCCTCATTAATAGAAACAATCATTTAACTGGTCTCATATTAATTTAATGAGGTAAAATCAAGGTAGGCATACCCCAATTTATTAAAAGCTTATGACCTAGAAACAAAGAAACTGTATGCCCTACTCACAAAAATAATACAGTAATTTAGTAGTAAACAGAGTGTTGTACAAAACTTGGTCTCCTGATTCTTTCTAATGGCAACTCTCTGGTGATAAAATTTTCTTAAACTTATTTAAGTTGGCCCTTAAACAAAAGACATATTGTTCATCAGCAGGTTCACACTCACAGTCTCTCCTGCTTAATAAGGCTTGGTCGACTACCATATATACTCTGCTGGTGAAGCCTTTGAAAAGCCAGGGTCATTTCTACACCATGATATACTACTGAAACAAAACTTTAGCTCATCATTTTATATATTAAAGTAAATTAGTTTATATACTCCTTCAGAACAAGGCCTGGGTCTTATTTCATCTTTGTACTCTTAGCACCTTGCATTTAATAAATAAATGTTTCTTGGATTTAAGCATATAAAACAATATTAATTGCTTAAGTATGATAACTGCTCAAATTTGTATTCTCCAATTTCTAAAATTTATAGAGAATTGACTCAAATTTATAAGAATTCAAGCCATTCTCCAAGTGATAAATGGTCAAAAAATAAGAAAAACCAATTTTCAGATCAAGAAATTAAAACTATTTCTAGTCATATAAAAAGGTGCTCTAAATCATTATTGATTAGATAAATGCAAACTAAGACAATTCTGAATACCACTACACACCTTTCAGATTGGCTAAGATGACAGGAAAAGATAATGACAAATGTTGGAGGGAATGTGGGAAAACTGGAAAACTAATACATTGTTGGTGGAGTTGTGAACGGGTCCAACCATTCTAGAGAGTAATTTGGAACTATGCTCAAAAAGTTATCAAGCTGTGCATACCCTTTGATCCAGCAGTGTTACTATTGGGTTTATATCCCAAAGACATCTTAAAGAAGGGAAAGGGACCCATATGAGCAAAAAATGTTTCTAGCAGTCCTTTTTGTAGTGGCAAGAAACTGGAAACTGAATAGATGCCCATCAATTGGAGAATGGCTGAATAAGGTATGGTATATGAATGTTAGAGAATATTATTGTTCTGTAAGAAACAACCAGCAGGATGATTTCAGAGAGGATTGGAGAGACTTACATGCACTGATGCTAAGTGAAAAGAGCAGAACCAGGAGACATTTTGCACGGCAACAACAAGATTATATGATGATCAATTCTGATGGACATGGTTCTCATCTTTAGTGATGAACAGAGCCATCTAAACCCAGAGAGAGGACTGTGGGAACTGAGTGTGGTTCACAACATAGCATTTTCACTCTTTCTGTTGTTTGCTTGCATTTTACTTTGATTCTTTTTTTTTCTGGTTTGATTTGAATTTTCTTGCACAGCAAGATAATTGTATAAAATATGTATGCATATATTGGATTTTAAAAAAAGAAAAGAAAAGAAAGCCCTGAAAATCTGAAAAAAAAAAATTATATTCTCCACCATCATGTGAGAGCTAAAGTATATATTACTCACCATTTTACATATGAGATAACTAAAATTCCAAAAGTTTAAACAACTGATACTAGGACCAGAGCTCTTTCTACCCAAACATTCTGTCTCACTGAAACACTGTAACACTTAAATTATTATCTCAAAATAGATAAACAATCAGTATTATAAACAAATGAAACTCATTAAAATTATTGTCTATTAGATGTTCTACTTTAATGAAAAATCATGCCATAAAAATTCAGACACCAGAAAAATTATATTGTTATAATATACATGCTATGTATAAAATACATAGCAGTAACCTGTAATTTCTGATTATATGGCTATAAACAATTTTCAAACAGTACCTAAGTCCATCTTCATATTATTATCTGGAAGGCCCAACACAGACATATTCCCAATGCAAACCAAAAAGGCAAGTGAAAGAGCAATGTGCAAAAAGATTACACATCCTTCTAATGAAGAAGAAAAGAAAGATATCAGCCAATACTAGTCAATAGTCCAAGACAAAGAAAGAGAAAGTTTGTTTCTACATTTGTCCTTTAGTTAAGTCACCCAACTCTTTAAGACCCTATCTGGAATTTTCTTGACAAAGACATTAAAGTGGTTTGCCATGTCCTTCTCTAATTCATTTTATAGATGAGGAAACTAAGAACTTAGTAACTTGTCCAGGGTCACAGTTATTAAGTGTCTGAGGCCACATGTGAACTCAAAGAAATGAGTCTTCTTGACTCCAGGCCCATCCCTCAATCCACTCTTATGCCACCTAGCAACTTATTTCTACAGTACAACCTGAAAATTAACTGGCACATTTTGTGATATTGCATAGTAACAGATATTATGACAGAACTCTATATCAAAAGTTAACGCATTATCTTGTGATAAATGTCACATTACAAAATGATACTGTGGTTCTCTGAAATGTGATCTACAAGAAATTGGTTCCCCTAACATCAGGAAAGATCAAAAATATTGTACCTATTCCTGTTACAACAAACTACTTATCCGTAGTTGTATATTTTAAAAATAAGTTACATGGCTAAAATATTCTTTCATCTATATTTAACTCTTTATATACTTGCTTTTTTATTTTAAGCTTTATGGTTTATAACTGATACATTCTAATGTTCATTAAAACATTACAACAAAAACACTGGGAAAGAATCTCATTCAATGTATGAAACTCTTATCTGTTGGAAATGAATCATTCTCATATAATCTAAATCCAAAAGAAATCATGTAATATAGCAAAAACAAAATTTATCATTTACTTTGATAATAATTTAATCTTTATAATAATGACTATACTTACTATAGTTATGAAAGTACAACTAAAGGCAGCTTAAATTAATTTTCTCCTTTATCTATTATGTAAAGTAGCTTTGTTCACATAAGCTTTCAACATTAAACATATGTAATTCCACTCAGCACTTGATTACTAAGTTTATTGTTCCTTAAAAAATCCTTATTAACTTAGCCAGCAACTTTCAAGAATCTAAGAGCACTTCAAAGTATATATTCTATCTGCCCTTGCCAACTATGAGAGAAGACCTAACAAGCAGTAAAGTGACCAAAGTTTAGACAACCAAAGGGAAAATCCAGGAGAAAAACAACATCTGAAAGAATCCACAAAGTAGAAAACTATTCCCAAAACATTATAATCAAAAGCCCTCTATAAATGAATCTAGCAGAAAGTGCAAACCTTACATTGCTCTTTCCTAGTGCTCACTCTTCCTTCAAAACATTCTTCCAGTCATGCAGGTTCACAACTCAGAGTCTTCTTGATCCACCTAGTCAGTTGTAAATCTTGCCAAATTTTTTTCCATATCATCGCCCTTACATTACAGAAGCAGAGACAGGAGATAATAGAGAAATGGTCTTAGAGCCACAAAGATTTAAAGTTCCACCTCTGAAATACACTGGCCATCTGATCCTGGACAAGTTATCCAACCTCTAAGGGCTAGGGGCAATTCTCTAAGATTGTAAATTGCAGAGATGATGATATATATTCGTAGAAGTTTTCTAATCTGGAAGTTCAGTATCCTACTGAAATCATAAATCTAGTCTCTATCCTTATCCCTAAAATGCTTCATATTAATCTTCTCTCAACTTATACTGCCACCATCTTAGTTCAGACCTTTATTACCATTTGTCTAAACTATTGCCTCCTAATTGGTCTCCTTGCTTAATTTCTACTCTTCCAGTCTCTGCCTTTGCCAATCTATTGTCCACCTTGCTGCTAAATTATTATTCCTATGGAACATATATAATAACTCCCATGTTAGAAAATATCTAGTTCTGGTATTTAGGTATTCTGGTATCTATTAATAAGTAGTGTCACTGGAATAAAATTTCAATTCTTCAGTCTGACGTTTAAACTTTCTACAATGTAGTTCCCATTTTTTTATATTTATTTCATATTACTTTTTGAATTCCAAATACAATGTCTTACATGTAGTAGTTTAATAAGTGAATTAAAGTCACAATCTTAAATTTTACTTCAAAATAATTTATATATAATATATGCATATATATATATATTTATATTTATATTAGTACCATAAATCATTTGAAGCAGGACTGGCTACATCATATGACTAGTTAGAGCACTCCCACTATACTAAACCCCAGAAATAGCTTTGTATAGTTTCTATTTGTTGGAGATAAACAAAAAAGAGCAGTAAGTGGGTGGGAATCCATAAGACTTGAGTTCAAAAACTCAAGCTCTGTCATTTGTTATACTGTATGACCGTGGGCAAGCCTCTTTGCATCTCTAACACAATTGCCTCTTTAGTAATAATAATGTTTGCACAAAACAGAATTGTTATGAGGAGACCATCAGAGCAGAGAGCCCATCAAAAAGGCAAGATAGATTAGTCCAGAGAAGTAGAGCCAGGTGATATATGAAGAAATGGTTGGTCTAGATGTCTTCCATAAATGGAGTTTCTGGAAGGAGCACAGGGTATACAGAGTGCTTTCCAGGTATAAAATGACAAAAAAATGGAAAATGACACATGTTACAATGTCTGAGAAAACAGGCACATTGGCACACTGTTGATATTTCTGTGGCATGTCCATTCATTTTGAAAAGTAATTTGTAAGTATGCACAAAATGAAACTAATGTGCATACACTATGATCCAGCAAAACCATTACTAAAGTCTATACCTCAAATAGTTCAAGGAAGAAAAAGGTGTTTTGTGTACAAAATACAAAATAATCATAGCTGTTCTTTTTGTATCAGCAAAAACTAAAAATTAGAATTCAACTGGGAAAGGATTCAACAGACTATGGCATATAAATGTAATAGAATACTATTGTGCTATAATTAATAATGAAGGATATAGATTCAGAAAAAGCTAAGACTTATATGAACTGATATTGTATGAAGGGAGCATAACCAGGAGAATAATTCATGCTATTAAGAGTTGTAAATATAAAAAATTTGAAAGATTTTAAAACTCTGGGTATGAGATTTTTCTTAACAAAAAATCTAAACACAATTTTAAAGGTAAAATAATTTTTATTAAATAAAATTAAAAGGCTTCTGCACAACTAAAATAATGCATCTAGGATAGGAAGAATAGTAGTCAATTGGGGGGGGGAGAATCTCTAATAGAGCCTGGGTACCCAAGATATATAAACAGTTAACAAAAACATATAATACAAAAAGACATTCCTCAATAAATAAGTGGTCACAGGTTGAAAAAGTACTCCTCAAAAAAGTACACACCATTAATAACCATAAGAAAAAATGGCCCAAATTACTAATAAAAGAAATACAAATCAAAACAAATCTGATATTTTACCTCAGACTCAGAAAACTGAGAAATATAACAAATAATGGGAATAATCAATGTTGGAGAGATTGTGGGAAAATAGGCACATTAGTACATGATTGGTAGAGGTATGAATCAGTTCAGCCCTAATCCATTTTTTCCCTGATTCTGCACATTTCACTCTGTATTAGTTTGTCCTATCCAGTTTTCTTGGAAATCCTTTCATCATTTCTTAAGAGTATAATAATATTTCATTATAATTTTATAACATAATTAGTTCAGCCAATCAATAGTCATGAATACTCCTTAGATTCTAGTTCTTTTCTTTTAACTCTCCAAGATTAGTAAGTTTGTTTTGCTATTCCTACTAAATATCTTTCTCTACCGTCCTGGAATTTGTTTCCTTATTGAATTTGATGTATTTCTATATTAAACTGTTTGTGGGTAGTTATCATATGTCCTACCCTCTCTCCTTTGTCTAGTTCAAATAAGAGTGAGGTTCATCTGATATAGAAAACTCACTTTTTCTTCCATGTTTGTATTCTCTTCTTCTTATTACTCCAATTAAAAGAAATACCAAGTTCTGCTTTATACCTCTTCCTTTTGACATTAGTGTATTTCTTTTATCCTCCCTTCTCTTTCCTATCTTCAAACCTTCAGAGTAGAACCAATTCCCACCTACCTCCTTGCCCTTTTAAGTCCTCTTTTTCTGATTTAACTCCCTTAACTTTTGAAGACATTAAGTTTCTGAAGGGACTTATTTCTTTTCTGCCCTTTAGAATGTTTATATATAATTATATGGCAGTCCTTCCAATTTATTGCATTTAGATCTCCAAGATTTTCTGGATTTTTAAAATTTTCATTTCAAAAGTTCTTAGTTTTAATTTCAGAAGATTTTTGAAAGTCTTCTATTCTAATAAAGTTCCATTTTCCCCCTTGTAAGATTATAAACTTTTCAGCATAAGCTATCCTTTGCTGTAAATTCACTATCATGTGTCCTTTAAAATATTATATCCCCAAATCTCCTGTCTTGTTATTTGAATTTGCCAGAGCTTGTGTGATTCTGCTATGGTTCTTTGTAACTTCTTCCTTCTAGATGTTTATTGTTATTTCTTCTTTGATGTAGAAGTTCTGCATTTTGGTTCTGACATTCTTGGAACTTTTTCTAACGTGGATTCTTCCATGTAACATTTCTTATTGGTTTTCTTTTTTTACATTATCAAAATTTTCCCCAGTACCCTTTCACACATTTCCTCCCACAAAGCCATCTAATATAACAAATAATATTTTTTAAAGAAATAAAGAGAAAAATCAGCAAAATTGAACAATACCTAATAGATGTCTTAAATATGTACAAAAAACACATACAATAAATCTCTCAACTTTGCAAAGAGGAAGTAAGGATATTGTCCATATATTTTTCTTTTAATTTATGTTTCTTTTTTGCAATTTTGTTTACATTGTGGTAGTTCTACATATATTGGTTTCCTAGCACTATTTACTTCATTCTGCATCAATTCATAAGATCTATATTTGTTGGAATCCTTACTAACTGCTAACTAATTAGAGTTGATCTAATCTTACAAGAAGATGTTTTGGCCAGAACCTGAAACTAGGTACTAAGTAGAACTAATCAATATAAGGCTTGTGTTCACACCTTTACTCATTGGAGTTCAATGAGTTCATACCTCCCTTGAAGCTCTTTGGGCCAAAGAGCACTATGGGAGAAAACCCATAATCCCTCTCTCTGGAAGGAGCATAAATAGGCCAATGGGCCAGTCGAAGGAGTTCTTCAGAGGAAGACGCTACAAGTCGAGATTTCACAGGAATGACATGAAGACTGGAGCTGGCTGGAGGCTGAAGAAAGCAGAGGCAGAGGCTGAAGGACCAGACCTTTGGATTTAAAGACATTTGGAGAGAGCTCTTGGAACCAAGCAGAGAGATAGGCCTCTAAGCTAACCGGGCTATATTGGAGATAATAAAAGATCTGAACTTTTATCACCTGGCTGCTTTTTGAGAAGAAAAAGATCACAACATTTTGGCGCCCAACGTGGGGCAAACAGACCCCCTCAGTGGATTTCAGTGGAAAAGCTCCAATCCTGATTCAAGTGGAAAAGCTCCGATCCTGATTCAAGTGGAAAAGCCTCTGATCCTGATCCAGTGGAAAAGACTCTTCAACCCAGAAATTAGGGTGAGTGCAACAAAGAAATTTTGTTAGAAGAGTTAAAGTAGAATTTCAGCTAAGATGGGACAGATATTTAGAAAACAGCCTGTTTCTGTTCAAGGAAAATGTTTAGAGAGCATTGTCAAAGTTATGGAAAGCCAAGGTTTAATTATAAGTTTACAGCAAATCACTTTTCCTTAGGTCTTTTTGGGATATGGATCTACTATGATATTTCTAGGTCAAAGAGTATGAATAATTTTATAGCCCTTTGAGCATAGTTCTAAGTTGTTTACCACAATGGTTGGACTAGTTTACAACCACCAATAATGCCCCAATTTTTTCTACATTCCCTCCTATATTTGTCATTTTTCTTTTCTATCATGTTAGCAAATATGATAGGGTGAGGTAATACACTCAGAATTCCTTTATATTTGCATTTCTCTAATCAATATTGATTTGGAGCATTTTTTCATACACATGCATGTAGATGACTTTGATTTCTCCTTCTGAAAACTTCCTATTTGTATCCTTTGACTAGTTATCAATTGGGGAATGGCTTTTATTTTTATAACTTTTACTCAGGTCACTATATGTTTGAGAAATGGAGTCTTTATCAGAGAAACATATTGTAAGAAAAAACTTTTCCTAGTTTTCCTTCAGTCCTTCCTGACTACATTGATTTTGTTTCTAATCAAAAGATCCTCTCTATCTTTTGGTTAGTCATAAATTTTTCCCTTATCCATAAATCTGAAAGGTAAAATTTTCTGTGCTTCCCCAATTTATTTATGGTAACCTGAGAAGATTTAAATTAAAGATGTAATTATGTCTAACTCATGTGCATTTTGATCTTATCTTGGAATACACAGTTTGAAATTTTGGTCTTTATCTAAGATATGGATACTTACAGCACTTTATCTGTGTAATTACAAATGGTTTTACCCAAAAAAAAAAAAAAAAAAAAAAAAGTTGTCCTTATTCACAGCTCTACCAACCCCATTTTTAATAATTTCTCCATTATAAAATTACTTTGAATTAAGTATAGAAATAACTGGTGCTCAGGTGAGATTGTAGAAACAAAGGCACATTCATACATGGCTGGCAGGCTATACATTGGAAAATATACCACAAACCATCCTGGAAAATACTTTGGAATTATGTTAAGAATGTGATTTAAATGTTCATACCCTTGGACCCAAAGATCCCACTGTTCCAAGGAGGTTAAATAAGATAAAAAGAAAGATGCCAAAAAATAATATACCAAAATATTTGTAACAATACCTTTTGTTGTGGTAAAAAATCTGAAACCAAGTAGATATGTTATAAAGTAAGAATTCCATTTAAATTGGAACTAGATTGTCACTGAAGTCCTGACTCTCAAATCTGTGGTTCTTTAATAGATGTCTATTATAGCTAAAGAAAGTGTAATATATTAATGAAAGTAAATGCTATTGTGCTATGTTAAAAACAAATATAAAAAAAAAAAGAAATCTGGGAAAAGTTAAATGAAATTATATAAATTGAAGTAGAACCATAAAAACCGTAAACATAATGACTTCAATAGTTTAAAAGGAAAAATGTAGACCACATACATGTACATACACACATGTACACATGCATAATTGTATAATTATAATGAATGGCCCCAAAGATAAGAAAATACACCTTCCTTCCTTTCTTTTTACAAAGGTGAAGACCTAGAAGTGCTTAACATTTCATATACTGACAGCAAGATAACAGTTGATGGGTTGGTTAGTTTTGCTTAACTGCTCTTTTATCCCTTCTGAAAAATTCTTTATTACAGGAGCTGGTTTTTTGACAAAGGAAAGGAAGGGGGTGCAGTAGATAGAGCACCAGCCCTGAAATCAGAAGAACCTGAGTTCAAATCTGGCCTCAGACACTTAACACTTCCTAGCTTTATGACCCTGGGCAAGTCACTTAACCCCAACTGCCTCAGTTTAAAAAAAAAGAAGAAAGAAAGAAAAAGGGAAATAACTGAATTTGAAAATTATATAAAACTAAGAAGTATCAATAAAAAATTTTAGTGAAAAAGTTATTTTGTATTATTTCATATTTCTATGTATGTGAATACATGTCATATACTCCTGATGCATATAATCTCACTGCAGGGGATATACTTCATTTTTGTTTCTGTGTACCCTACACTTAGCACAATATCCTATGTCACATAAATGTCTGGCTAAATGAAATGAATTCATGTTTAGATTGTATCAATTTAATAAATAATGATGGTACTATCTAAACTAATATACAGACTAAATGTAATAACAATCAAGCAACCAAGGTTTTACTTTATAAAATTAAGAAACAATACCAACAAAATTCATTTGAAAAGAGCAGAAGTTCTAAAATCTAAAGGGAAATATAAAAAGGAGAAAAAGGGGGGAGAAAGATTGAAAAATATTACCATAGGCAAATTACTTTATAAAATAATCCTTAGCAAAATTATTTGGTATCTGTTACAAAATTTTTAAAATAATTAATGGAAGAGATTAGATAAAACAATACTTTGAAGAAATCAAACAATATTTCAGTGTTTGATAAACCTATGATCAAATGAGATAATTATTTATAAAATAAATTATTCACTAAGCACATTGCCAAGCATAGTAGCCACTTTATCCCTTTCCTCCCTTCCTTCTCAAAAACATAAATACTGGAGAAAGATTTCCTCATTTTATAAATAACTGCCAGGAAAACCAGAAAGCAACCTGGCAAAATAATAAGGATGATAGCAAATTTATGAGCACTTTCCACTGCCCACAATAAGTTTCAAATGAATATGCAACCTAAATATAAAAGGTTAGAACATTAAAAAAAAAATTGGAAGGAGGTGCCAATAAAAGAATAGGACCATTATTTCATCTGTGTAAAATTTTAAAGTTTTTACCCCTACAAAATCAATGCAGCTAGAATCAGAAAGGAAACTTTTGACTAGGAAAGATCTTTACAACTAGTATTTCTAAAAAACCCAAATCTGATATCTATGATAAACAGGGGATGGAAATAAACATATAGGTCTAGTAAGAGTCATTCTCCAACAAAAAAGTGAATAGTATGAACAAATAACTTTCAAAAAAAGAAATGTAAGCACTGTATAATCATATGCAAAAATGCCAGAAATCATTAATAATAAGAGAAAAACAAATTAGCCAGGGTTTCAAAGTTTCTCCTCAACACCAAGTTGAAAAAGATGATAACAGATAGAAATAATTAATGTTGGAGGGGGCTACAGGAAGCAGTGGACAGTTCAAATCATACCTCTGATATGTATCTGTAACACTGGGCAAGTAACTGGACTTCAGTTTTTCTTTGTAACACTGGGCAAGTAACTGGACCTCAATTTTCTTATCTATAAAATGAGGGGATTTGACTATATCTCTGAAATATCTTCCAGTTCTAGAGCTATGATCCTATGATTTTGTGAAGGAAAGTAAGCATATTAAGACACGTCTTGGTGGAGCTATGAAATGGTCCAACCATTCTGCCTAACAATTTGGAATTATGTCCCAAAAAAGTTCCTAGAATGTTCATATTATTTGATTCAAGGATCCCATCTGTAGGCAAAAGGAACCAATAAAAACCAAAATATTTATAAAAGCCCTATTTTGGTAGAAAAGAACTAGAAAAAAAATTCCTATATACTGAGAAATGGATGAACAAAAGGTAATATATGAATGGAATGGAATGCTACTCTACCATAAGAAATTATAAATATGAAGAATTTAGAGCAAGATGAGAAATCTTGTATGAAATGATACCGAAAGATATAAGCAGAACTAGGAAGGCAAAATTCATAAGGTCTACAATAATGAAGTGGAAAAAAAATGCTAATCACAATGGTATAGTCAAAATGGTAAAGTTGTAGGAACCAGAACAGTTAAGTTCTCCTCCACAAAATTCCTTGAAACAGATCTATAAAATACAACAGACTGAATCCTGAAGAGGATATCCAGAAAATGTTAGTGACTAATTATCCAGCTCAATTTAACATAGGAAGATAAAGAGGTCTACAAACACTCTAAATGGGTTTTGACCAGGCTCATGTCCCACAGGGAATACTGTACTGCCTAAGCAGAAAATGTGCACCAGGGCAAAAGGAGATTCCAGAAATATCTCAAGGTCTCATACTAGAGACAGGTACCAAATAATAGTTTTTTGCCCACTATTTTGCCTTGGGTCTCAACTTTTGGGAGACCTGCACATGAAGGTGGCATTTCCAGGTAGAGAAGCTATGGGTTGAATATAAAAACAGAAGTTCAAAAGCAAACTTAAGAAGTGTGGCAGAGTCCTCAGGAGTCTCAATTCTAGCAACTGGCTTCAATCTCAGCTCTAGCATCTAGTCAAGCTTACAGAGGAATAGCCTGAACAAGAAGCCTTCAATTCTGTTGCTCTAAACCAACAGAATTTTCCAGATGACTGACAGTTGCTGAGACCAGTAGTAATCTTCTGTTACTTGGCCCAAAACTCAGGGAAAGAACTTGCAGAGCTTAAGGGCAGCAAACAGACTTTGCCCTGAAACAGAGCACTTTGGAAGCACTGAAAATTTGCAACTCTCTAGTCTGTATTGTTGATATACTAGAATAACACAATACTCAATATCCCAAAAAAACAGCAAAAGAACCAGTTCAATTTGGTATAACTTAGCCATAACATTAAGTCTGAAGTCAGGAAGTAGGCTGGAAAAAGCAAACAAAAAGAATCCCACTGTGGTGGTAGGGAAGCCCAATGCACAAACCCAGAAGAAAAGAACAACTCCAAAACCTCCGCAGAGAAAAAAACAAGTTGGGCAAAAATTCAACTAGAAATCCCAAGAAATATGAAGACTTAAAAAGCACTTTAAAGTGTTTGTATAAATGGAATGAGAACATTAGAGCATATATTTTAAAATTTGGAAAAGTAATAACTATGGAAGATAGAATAGAAAAGGGAACAAATAGCTTGGTACAACAGGTACAAAACAAAATCCAAGTAACAAATTCTCTGAAAACTGTAATGAACAAATACAACCCAATTCTTATAATAGGCAACAAATAATAAAGCAAAACCAAAAAAGTGAAAATATTTTAAAAATGTATAGTATCTCTATGCAAAACCAAATGTCCTAGAAAATACTGAGAAGGAAAAAAAATTAAGAATCAATAAATAATCAAGACTCCAAAAAAAGACATCATATTGTAAGAAACATTAAGGGATAAATTTCTAGATCTCTTAGAACCAGAGGACAAGGGGAAATAGATTCGACTGTTCACCTTATGAAAGATATTCCCAAAAGAAACCTTTCAGGAATATCATATCAAAATTCTACAACTTCCAGAGTTAAAGAACAAAACTACAAGCAGCCAGAAAGAAAGAATTCAAGTACCGAGAAGCCACAATCAGAACCACACATGATTTAGCAGTTACCACAATAAAGAAAAGAAGAACTTGGAATGTAATATTTCAGAAGGTAAAGGATACCAGCTTACAGCCAAGAATAACTTAATCAGCAAAAATTAATGCTACAGGAAGAAAAATAGACTTTAAATGAAATAGAAGATTTCTAAATGTTCTAGATAAAAAGTTCACAGCTCCATAAAAACTTTGATGTTCAAACACAGGAGTAAAGAGAAATGTATGAAAAATGATAAAGGGTTAAATAAGGATTAATTTGATTGCATCAAAGTATGTAGATATGATGCGTGGTCCCTAAGAATGTTATTAGCATTAGAGATCAGAGAGTCTATTTAGGCAAGACCTCCGAGTAATTCCATTATCTTTTGATGATCTTAAGAATGGAGAGGAGAAGAGGAATTGGAGAAGTGACAGAAAGGAAAGGAAAGTTAGATAAAATTATCTCACATGATAAGGTCTGCAAGTAGATATCTATACAAATAAAAAAGAAAGAGTAAGCAGAATTCTCATCAGAAAGGATCAAAAGAAGGAAGAATATATTCATACACAATTGAGGGCAGAAATACATTTCACTTAAAAGGAAATAGAAGTGAAAAGGGAAAGGGGAAAGAGGAATTAACAGAGAAGGCAGATCAAGAAAGGGAAATAGTCCTAAATTAAACAAATTCTTAAAGATCTACAAAAATATTTATAACTCTTTGAGGTGGCAAAGAATAGACATCTAATGGATTATCCATTAATTGGAAAATTACTGAACAATTTACAGTATACAAATGTGACAGAATACTGTCACTTTAAAAAATGATCAAGGAGTCTTAGAGAAATCAGAGGAGGCTTTTATGAAGTGATGAAGAATGAAATGAACAAAATCAGAATAATTTACAGGACAAAAAAAAATGAAGAAAATGACAACAATGTGGTAAAGATAAAAAGCTCTGAAAGTATTAGGAACTCTTAGCAGCATTAACGACCAACCAAAATGCCAGAGGATTACTAATAAAATGTGCTATCGACTTCTTGATAAAGAAGTAAAAGACTAATTGCAGAAAGAAACACAACCAACAGGAAAATTGTTTTTGATTGACCATGAATGTTTGTGATGAGTTTTATTTTATGCTTATCAACTGGGAGAAGAGAAAGTGAGAAAGTTGAGTTTTTACTAACTGAAAAGAAGAGTACTTTTTTAAAAGCAATAAAACTCACATTAATTTCATGACTAGTTCCAGAAAGCATAAATATATTTCTGTAATAGAGTTGAGGGGTCTATAGCAAAGAATGATGCACACATTGTGAGGCTATTGTTTTAATCAATTTTGCTTAACTGTTTTTCTTTATTAAAAGGAAGAGTTCAATAGAAGAGAAAACAGTATATTTAAGAAATTATTATTTTATTTTTTAAAAAGAAATAGTACAATTCTTTCTTTAAAGCATGGCACAGACCTATAAAAAAATTAGAATGAAATATACTAAAGTTCAGAATAATTTTATGCTGGCAAAGAAAGTTTCTGAAGGAAAGAATGAATTTTTTTAAAAGTTATAATAACGAGAAAGGAATCATCAAATAAAAAGTAGGACTACTTTTGAAAGTGAAGATAATAATGATGAATGCCAGAGAGAACACAAAGCTATTTAACCCTTATTATACCTCCATTTTCTCTGCCAAAAAAACTTTTGACTGAAAAATAAGAGAATAAAGATGGTAATAGAGTTGATGCCCAAAATAAGTAAGGACATATTAAGAGAGCATAAGATTGACCTTGATGTATTCAAGTCAACTGATTCAGGTGAACTATATCCTAGACCCAGGAGTCCTCAAACTTTTTAAATAGGGGGCCAGTTGACTGTCCCTCAGACTGTTGGAGGGCCGGACTATAGTAAAAACAAAAACTTTGTTTTGTGGGCCTTTAAATAAAGAAACTTCATAGCCCTAGGTGAGGGGGATAATCATCCTTAGCTGCCACATCTGGTCCACGGGCCATAGTTTGAGGACCCCTGTCTAGAATACTAACACACACACACACACACACACACACACACACACACACACACATCCCTGCCAGATGTAATTCCTGAACCAATGTCAAAATGATCTTTTAAAATTATGAAGAATTAAGAGATATACTTTTAAGACTGGAAAAAGAAAAATATCTTGTGAAGGGAAAATGGAATCTGCAAAGTATATATCAATAAGTTTAACTTACATTCAAAAAAAAATTCTAGAATGAATGATAATAGGAATCATTAATTAGAATCTAAATAAAGAAACTGAGAATCAAAAGGAGTCAGAATGACTTTATTAAGAATAGATCAGGCCAGATTAACTGTTCTTCCATTTTAGATGTCATTAAGTAGGTTAGAGGAATATTACAGATATATTGCCACAATTTTGACAAAGCTTTTCATACCTCTATGGGGAAAAAAAAGATGGAGAATTATAAGGTGGAAAAAATATGATTGAGTAAATTCAGAATTGGCTCAACGGCTAAAACCAAATCCAATAATATTTCAATATCAACTGGAAAGTGACCTGTACCAGGGAAACTGTGCTTGGCACTATTAACATTTTTATTAATGTCTTAGACAAAGATAGAGAAAGAGAAGAGAAAAACATTTAATAGCTTATTTATTATGTTTCAGGCAATGTGCTAATTGTATTATAAATATCTCATTTGATTCTCATAACAACCCTGTGAAATATTTCCATCTTAGGAAACTGAAGCAGATAATGGATAAGGAATTTGTCAGGGGTCATGCAGCTAGTAAGGCTAGATTTGAATTGAGGTTCTGATTCCAGCTCCAGCACTTTATCTACTGTACCACACAAACAGCATGGTTATGATCCAATGCTGGGAGAGATAGTTATTACATCTGATGACAAAATCAGAATTGTAAAAGATCTTCTTGTCAGGCTCAAATACTGTTAAATCTAATAAAAAATGAAATGTAAAAAGATTAAATATAAAGTTTTATCCTTAGGCTCAAAAAATGACAAATGTAAGATTAGGAAAAAGGAGCTAAGTAATAGATCATCTGGAAAAGAGAGGACAGTTTTAGAGAAGTACAAGCTCATTATGAATCAACAATTTGTCTCAGCAATCTCAAAAAGCTAATATCCCCTATTCACACCATATGTGGAGAATAATTTTCATTACTAGGTTCCATGTTTTAAGAGAATGAGAATAACAAGAAAAATATCCAATAACAGTGCAAGCAAGATGATAAAGGATCTCAGGATTATGCCACTTGTGGATTCATTGAACTATATTAGAGATAGTTAACATCTGGGGGAAAAAAAAGATTTAGCAGATTGATTAAACAGTTATAAGTATTTGAAGGATTGTCATGTTGAAGTACAGATTGGACTTATTCTATTTGACCACAAAGGGCACAAATAGGGGCAATAAGTGGAAATTACATAAGAAAATTTAGAATTGATTTAAAGAAAAACTTCTTCACATTGAGACCTAAAATGGAATGAATTCCCCCCATCATACAATGAGTTTCAACTTACTACTCTCTCTAACAAGAAATCCATTCAAGTCAAGGCTGGATGAAACTTGGGTATTTGTTCAAGTATGGGTTGGTCTTTCCTAACTTTAAGATTCTGTGATTCATTCTCATTCAAACAGAAAAACATGATCGTTTCAGTCAGTTATGGCTAAGCCTGATTATCCTATTATCTGAATGGTTGTATCAATATGTTAGTTCAATGAAACATTTGCTTTGTATCTCTAATCATGAAATGAAAGGCAGTGTCCCATTAAAAACAATTTCAAACACCAGCAAGCAGGTAAGGATACATTTTTAATTGGATGGAGAACTCCTAAAGTCATACTGTTTACTCATAAGATACCCAGATGATCAACCTAATTTATTCCCTTTAGAGTAACTGGAGGTGGAGAAGGAAGGGAGGAGGAAAGTACTACTGTATATCTCATACCCCCTATTCCCAAATGCCACTAATTCAAGAGGGAAAATAAAAGCATCTATGCCTATGAGGTAATTTCTTGTGGTTGGGAGAGAAAGGATACACATTCCTACTATCAACAATGTGTCCTATCAAAAGCATCTTTCAGCAACATGACTCTTCTTTATTCTAGTACAAGCCACCTGGCAGGGCTTTTCATTCCAGAAACTTTCAGATCCCATTCTAACCTGAATATATTCATAATCTCACTGTAGTAGTCTGTCATACTTTAGCACCAAACTCAAAATGTATAATTTATGTTTTATGGAATATTTGACATTAATTTAGTATTTAACTATAATTGTGTACTGTAGACTTTTTTTTACCTGGAATCCTGAAATATATCCCTATAGCTCCTGTATTATTTCTAAGTCTAATAATGAAGTTTCTGGTAATGTAGTAGTTAATTAGAACATATTCTCTTTACTACTAGGGGTTATTTTTTAACAAGAACTATAACTTAATTGGCATAAGAAGCTCCTAGAAAAGAATTTCCAGGAGGATCCACCAATGTAGATCAGTATTTTCTCTGAATTTTATAATATTAATAAAGCTAACTAAAGCAACTTGCCTAAATCCCCATAGCGACTGTGTCAAAATCAGGATTTTAATCCAAATCTTCCCTACTCCAAGGCCAGCTCTTTCTCCATTACGATTTTAAAATAGCTGTATGAATAAATTTAATTTATTCTCACAATTAAACAATAAGATAAATACAACGTGGTTGTTCTTTTCCTTTAAAAAAGTCAAAAGCAAATGCTGGATTATCTGCTACAATAATAGCACAAGTAAAATAATGAGACATAAGCAAAACTTGGTCTCATAACTCTTCAATCATTACTGACAAAATGCTTTAATTTTAAATGATTTACTTAAGTTCAGCAAATATTTATTAAGGTGCTAGGAATAAGAAAACATAAATGAAATAGCTCCTACCTTCAAAGAGCTTACATTCCACTTTAGAAATAAATAAAAAATACATACATATATACACACACAAAACAGTACAAGAAAAGTTCACATGGAAAATTGATACAGAAGGTAGCTTCTGAGCTAACGGTTAAGTTTTGAAAGATGAAAACAAAAAAATAATATTTCAGAAATACATGAGAATTTTAACATAGTGCTTTCATAGATCAGAATGGTTCAGATACCAAGTTTAAGGCTCTAAAGTTTCACCTATATTTTTCTCCACCAGAGAAAGAAAAGAGAAGGGTACACATTCCCCCACATTTTATTTATTTTCTGACAAAAATATGTCAGAAGAATTCTTTCATTACTATCTTTGTGACATTGAAAATAATCCATGTAAAAAATTACCCTGGCATGGATTCTATCAATAAAAAGTTATTAAAAAAATAATCCAAAAGGTTGATGTTTTGTGATAATCAATTCCAATCTGTAATTAAATTCTCTATTAAATGAAAATATTTTCTTTTCTACTAAAGGCTGGCTATTTGAAGTTTTCAGCAAGCATAGATTAACGGTATTCTTCACTGACAGGATGAGTAATACTATTTCAAAATACACAATGAATACTGTTGTCACTGAGTGATTTTTCCAGGGACACAAAGCTAATGTCTGAGGATAGATATGATCTCTAAGTCTCTTTCAAATCTAAAATTCTATAAATTTAAATTATAAAAAATAGTTATATATCACCTTACGGAGAATATGGCAGAGTGTATAGCAACTCCAAAAATATGAGAATTCATGTATTCCTTTTCCTTTTTTTGTTTCTAGTTGGGGTTTTTTTTAATTCCCATTCCTTCATGAAATATACCAAAGATCTGTCCTCTGTTCTCAAGTATTCCCCTACCTTAAAAGCTTAAGTTTACTTCAATTACCTTATAAAAATTCCATACATTATGATACATCAAAATAATTAATATTAAGACCTATGAGAATATGTGAGAAAAGTATTTTAGTGTGCTATATATACATGGTAGTACCAAATGATTACTTATTTCTTTTAACATTCAACTCAAACACTACCTGTTTGATATCCCTGTTATTCATGCGCTCCTCTCGACCTCTAACTTCCCCCCAAAAAAGCACTTGATATTTTATTTTGTATATATTTACATAAGGACTTGTCTCCTGAAAAACACTGGAAGCTCCTCTTGAACAGGAACCCTTTAAAGATTTTTTGGTTTGTACCTCTAGTATCTAGCATAGTGCCTAGCATACAATAGACCAGGGGTCCTCAAACTATGGCCGGCGGGCCAGATGCAGCCTGCTGAGAACGTTTATGTGGTCCTCCAGGTTATGGCAAAATCAGATCAGAAGTGACATTCGACCTAAACTCGCTTTAGTAACACACACTTCCAGGACTGGGCTGAGGCAGCGGAGACAGAGTGTGAGGCAATGCCGAGGTGAGATGAGTTCCCAGGCCAGAGTGGTGTGGTGTGGGGAAGGGAGAGAGATGTAGAAGACAGAGAACTGACGGCCTGCAGTCTTGTAAAGTAACAGCAGCCACCAAAACAGACAGGCACAGGGGATGTACAATGCATGCTGCGCATGTCACGGCCGCTGCAGGGGGAATTCACTGCAGCAGTAAAGGTCGGAAGCGGGAGCACCAAGAGCAGGAGAGAGAGTGCGGGACACGAAGGCATCACAGCGCAGAGGCAGCTTGGAAGAAGTTGGGCATTGCAGTCTGTATGTCTCTGTGTGGGCAAAGTTATTGCTGATATATTGTTTTTGTAGCGCTGTGTGTATATATATATATATTGGTATTTTACTAATAGCAATTTGGAATCCCTAGGAAATAATGTCAAGAAAAAGAAAAATTGACTCAGAGTGTAGGATATCCAAATAACAGTGGACTTATGATTGCTTTTTCATGCAGTACAAGGAAAGAGCTGTATGTCTAATATGCCAGACACTATATTCTGTGTTCAAAGAATATAATTTGCGTTGACACTATGAAACTGAACATAAAGATAAATATGATTGTTTGGTTGGAGAAGTGAGAAAAGATAAAATATTAAAAGTGAAAAATACATTGACAACTCAGCAAAATACTTTTGTGAATCAGAAGCAGCTAAATATTTCATCCTTTGAGCAAGTTTTCAAGTTGCCAAGCTAATAGCACACACTGGCAGACCATTCATGGAAGGAGAATTTGTTAAAGAATGCCTTCTTTCTGTTGCCAAAGAGATGTGTGCAGAGAAGGCCGATTTATTTAGTACAGTGAGTCTTTCAGGACCTACAATTACACGGAAGATTGAAGAAATGGGAGACAATCTGCATCAGCATTTGCAAAACTCCATTAAAAAAATTCGTACTTTTCCTTGGCACTCGACGAAAGCAATGATGTTCGTGATTCTGCACAACTTCTAATTTTTATTCATGGGACAAATGATTATTTTGAAGCCATAGAAGAGCTTGCTGCACTGCAAAGCATCAAAGGAACAACTACAGGAGAAGATATCTATGAAAAGGTTTGCCAAACTATGAATGGTTTGGAGCTGGACTGGGCTAAACTAGCCAGCGTGACAACTGATGGTGCTCCTAGCATGGTGGGATCTAAGAAAGGAGTAATTGCTTGCAATAACCAAGAGATGGACAAACATAACCATTCTCATCCAATAGCCATACACTACCTCATCCATCAACAAGTGCATTAGAGTTAATGCACTAAATCAGAGATAATTTCAGGAATTTCTGTCTGAACTAAATATTGAGTATGAAGATGTTCTATGTCACACAGAAATCCATTGGCTGAGTCGAGAGAAAGTTCTGAAACGTTTCTATAGCTTACTTCCACAGATTACAACTTTTCTGCTTTCAAAAAACAAAGAAGTACCAGAGCTCAATGATGCAGAATGGAAATAGCACCTTGCCTTTCTGACAGATGTAACAGAGCTACTCAAGAATTTCAATATGCAACTTCAAGGAAAGGGGAAGCTCATCTGTGATATGCAATCACATGTCAAAGCATTTGAAGTAAAATTAGGCCTCCTCATCAAACAAGATAAGGAGGAAAACTTCTGCCATCTCCCTACAACTCAAAATCTGTTAGCAGAAAAACCATTGATTGCATTCCCAAACAAAACATGTGTGGATTCACTGGAAAAATTGCAAAAGGAGTTCCAATTTAGATTTAAAGAGCTTCATCTCCATGAACCTATTTTCTATTGACATTGAAAATGTGGATACAATTTACCAAATGGAACTGGCTGAAATGTAGAATTGTGACTCTCTGAAAGACGCATTCAAGTCAAGCAGCCTTCATAATTTCTATGCATCTCTACCCTCTGAGACTTATCCTCATCTCAGGAACCATGCACTCAAAATGGCAACCATCTTTGGCAGCACTTATGTTTATGAATAGACTTTTTCTAGAATGAAACATTTGAAATCTCCAACCAGATCAAGACTAACAGATGCACATTTGCATCACTTGTTACGACTAGCAGTGACAAATATGGAATCAGACATTGACCATCTTATTAGCCAAAAGCAGGCCCATAGTTCCTATTGAAATACTGGTAAGTTTGTTGATTTAACTTTACTTCATTTTAAATATTGTATTTGTTCCCGTTTTGTTTCTTCACTTCAAAATAAGATATATGCAGTGTGCATAGGAATTTGTACATAGTTTTTGTTTTTACTATAGTCTGGCCCGACAACAGTTTGAGAGACAGTGAACTGGCCCCCTGTTTAAAAAGTTTGAGGATCCCTGCAATAGACTATGATTATTGATTATTGAGCATTAATTTCTTTTAACTAAAAATTGTTAAAGTATCTCAATTATCAAATACTCTTTCATTACTTGAGAAGAGTCCTAAAAGATATTTTAACTTATTTTTTCAATTCAGTATTCTTTCCATGTTTAGTTGCATAGAACATTAAAAGATTACTCTTTTATCTATATTTGCTTCAATACTCTTTTAATCTATTATTTTATGTTTTTAAAACTACCAACAGTTTTCAAGTATAATATTATTTAAAGTAAAAAGAATACAAAAATAATCACCAATATTAAAAACACTACATTCCAACATTATTTCCCATCAAACATTGTTAGCCACACTAAAAACATACAAAAACACAAACGGGAATCTATCATGCTATAAATGTCATTAACAAATTATTAGAAATGACATGAAAACTGAATAGGTGTTCTGAGTTTGGGGAGTTTTTGATTGTTTTTTTCCCCTACTTTTTTGCCTCATATGCCCTCTGGTGGAGAAGCTACTAAAAGCCAGAATCAAAAAGAAACCTAATTCAGTGGACATTCAATATTTATTGATACTGTTGATCAAAGAAAAGATATAAGAATAATCCACCTAAAGAATTAAGCTCTCAACTACAATAATCAACCATAATTCATACACAAATTACACTAAAAATTTTTATGTAAAAGTTGAGTATTAAAGATTTTCTCAATGTTTAGGAAAAAACATCTTTACTTTCATAAACATTTTATTAAGCATCATTTGCTCTATAGTAGAATGAAAAGAAGAAATGATGTTTCATGTAGCCATCATTCCCTTCCCTCTTCAAGGAACTTGTTTTTAAAACAATCCTACTGAGGACCCTGTAAATATTTCCAATTTTTCCCTTCACAGAATTCTAAAATTTGAAAAAATGAAAAAATTGGCCTTTTAAAAACATAAGTTCTTAAATAGTAAAAATGAATATGTTTGCCCTTATTGACCTCTCAATTCTATGGTCTAGTTATTATAATTATTTTCTTCAAAATATTATCTTCACTTCTGTAGTCAAATAGACATGTTCCAGCAATCTTTCTTATCATACAACCATTAAGAATTATCCTATTATTCTCACTCCCACTACATCATTTTACATGCTCTATAAGAATCACGCAAACAGAGATTATCTATTTGTATCCACAATACTTAGTATAGTGCTTGGCACATAGTACTTAATAAATGTTTCTTCATTTATTCCTTCATTCATTCATTCATTCATTCATTCAGAGGATACCGTCTGAACTAGATTTGGAGAGATACCCAAAAGCATAAACTAAAAAATGGAAAATTAGCAGTTTCCAGATGGAAGGTAAGTTCAGCAGTAGTGAATGCAAATATGAGGATTCAATTTACCTAAAGCATAAAATTTTGATAGTGAAGTAATGAGAAAAAACCTAGAAAGATAGATTGAATGCCAAACCAAGTTAAAATCTTATACTACAAAGAATGGAGAGTGCCATTGAATGTTTTTTGATCAAGAGAGTATGCTTTAGAAAATTAATTTGGCAACACTATATAGATAACTGGAGGGAAGTGAAAAACTAAAGGAAAAGTAATTTACAGTGACCAGTTAAAGTTATCTTAATAGTTTAGATCTCTAAAGTGGAGGCCCCATTTGTTCCCTTGAGAATTATCCTACAAAGGGTTATGTGATCAGTTAACTGATGGAAAGATGGGTCATATCACACCTCCACAAAAGACAATTTTTGAGTTCATTTCTAATATAAACACCTATCCATCTAATATCACCCCAAATTTCCCAGTTCTTGTTCTCTCTCTCCCCCTTTTCTCCTTCTCTCTCTCTCTCTTTCTCTCAAACACACACACACACACACACACACACAGCTGAACACACACATACACACAACTGAACAAGCTCCTAGTTTCTATCCACCCAGAGTAACCAAAGCAGAGTTGTACAGCTGCCACTGGGAATATATCACATGTGGAATACCCGCTGTTCTCCAAATCAATACTCAGATCTTCAAGACTACACTTCTTTTCTTAATGGTGGTAGAAAAGGCCCCATTAAGCCTCCTTCACCCAGTAGAGCAGATATGGCTCTTCACACTCCTTGATTAGCAGGAAGTGACCACTTACAATTCTTGAGAACTTCCAGGTCTTCCTATTTTCCCTGCCATTGCATTCTTTTTTCTCAATTAATAGTATTTTAATTTTTGCAATTACATATGAAAGATAGTTTTCAACATTTATTTCTGTAAGATTCCGGGTTCCAATGTTTTTCCCCTCTTCTCTTTTCTGTCCCCTGACTCCAACATAGCCAGCAATCTGATATAAAATAATTTATATCATATATATAAATATTTATATCATATATATTATATAAATGACAATCATTTTTAACATATTTCCATATTAGTCATGTTGTAGGAAAAAATCAAAAGAGGAAAATGATAGGGAAAAAAATTAAAAAATTTAAACAGTTTGTTTCAATTCATATTCAGTGTCCATAATTTCTCTGGATGCAGGTGGCATTTTCATCCCAAGTCTATTGGAAATGTCCTGGATCACTGTAGTGCTGAAAAGAGCTAAGTCAATTATCATAGCTGATCATTATCCAATCTTGCAATTACTATGTATAATGTTCGTTTGGTTCTGCTCACTTCACTCAGCATCAGTTCATGTAAGTCTTCTCAGGCTTTTCTGAAATCGGCCAGCTGATCATTTCTTATAGAACAATAATAACATCCCATTCCATTCATATACCACAACTTATTCAGTCATTCTCCAACACAAGGTATCTCCTCAATTTCCACTTCCTTGCCATTACAAAAAGGGCTGCCTACAAACATTTTTGTACATGTGGGCTCTTTTCCCTCTTTTATGATCTCTTTGGGAGACAGACCCAGTAGAGACATTGCTAGATCAAAGGGTATGCACAGTTTTATTGCCCTTTGGGCATAGTTCCAAATTGCTCTCTAGAATGGTTACATCATTTCACAACTCTAGCAACAATGCATTCATTAGTATCCCTGTTTTCCCACATTCTCTCCAATATTTAAAAAAAAATTTTTGTCATCTTTTTTCCTGTCATCTTAGCTAATCTGATAGGTATGAGATAATACCTCAGAGTTGTTTTAATTTGTATTTCTCCAATTAACAGTGAATTATAGAATTTTTCATATTACTATAGATGGCTTTAATTTCTTCACCTGAAAATTACCTGTTCTTTGATCAATTGGGAAATGAGCTGTATTCTTATAAATTTGAGTCAACTCTATATATTTTAGAATGAGGCCTTTATCAGAAACACTAACTATAAAATTTGAAATCTCAATTTTCTGATTCCCTAGTTCTAATCCTTGCTGCATTGGTTTTGTTTGTGCAAAAAAAAAAAAAAAATTAATTTGACATAATCAAAATGATCTATTTTGCATTTCATAATGTTCTCCAGTTCTTGGTCATAAATTTCGACCTTTTCCAAAGATCTGACAAGTAAACTATCCCTTGCTCTCCTAATTTGCTTATAATATCACCCTTTATTATCTAAATCATGAACCCATTTCAACCTTATCTTGGTATAGGATATGAGATGTTGGTCAATGCCTAGTTACCACCACACTATTTCCCAGTTATCTTCTTTTAAATACTTCATTAAGTAGACCTACTCTAGATTCTGTCATTACTACTTGCCTAGACTACTACCAGTGTCCTGACAGGTTTTTCTTCCTTTCCTCTTTCCTTTATCTCCATAAAATCTCTAGATTTATGTACAGATTTAATCTTATTGCTTTGCCTAAAATCACAGGACTGATCTCTAAAATGAGCTTAAAGGTCATCTAATTTTGCAATGATTCCCCAAAGTCTACTCAAATGATATCTCATGATACTCAAATGATGTCAAATGAGATAACATATGTACAGTGCTTTAAACACTTTAAAGCATAAAAACAAGCTATTATTATTATTATTACCCAAAGAAATTTAAACACCTTGACTCAACATTTAGGACTTGTTGGAATCTTTACAAACTGTTAAGTCATTAGAGTTGATAGAGGCAATAATTATCTAATTTAGCATGGTTCAGTTAAGATTGATCTAATCCTATAAGGAGATGTTATGGGCCAGAAGAAACAAGGTATAAGTAGAACTAATTGATACAATGCTTGTGTTCACACCAGTACTCATTGGAGTTCACAAGCATGGGAGATTCACAAAGTAAACTTTGTAACTTTGTGAATTCACATCTCCCTTAGGTGTGCCTCCAGAAGGAGGAGTCAACCTTTGGGAAATCATATATAAAGAGGCTCTTAGCTTTGAGTTACTTAGTTACTTCGGGTTAGAGTTCAGATGAATTTAGATCGAGAGGGGAGCGTCAAGTGAGTTCAGCCAGAAGCCCTCTCTGAGTAAGGAGTTTTTCCCCCTGGATCAGGATCAGAGGCTTTTCCACTGAATCAGGATCTGAATCAGTCCCTGTTCGGGCGCCAAAATGTGGTGTTTTTCTTCTTTAAAATAATAATGGTTCTCTCTGGGAGAAAGCAGGTTTCTTGGGGGAAGTTTTCTGGAGGCAGCCTTAGTATCAGTTCAGATCAATAATTACCCCAAAATGCAGCCAGCTGGTAAAAAATGCAAGTGTTTATTTTCTCCTTCCAAAATAGCCCAGTTAGTTGAGAGGCCTCTCTCTCTGCTTGGTTCTAAGAGCTCTTGCAGCTTTGTCCTTTGCTTCTGCCTCTGCTTTCTTCGGCCTCCAGAGCCAGCACCAAGTTGAACCTGTCTTGCCTCTGAGAGAGGGCTTCTGGCTCTCAATCTCCCAGAGTGCTCCTCTCTGACCCCAGTCAATGTTCCAAAGTAAAATCCTCACTCAGAGAGGGCTTCTGGCTGAACTCACTTGACGCTCCCCTCTCGATCTAAATTCAGCTGAACTCTAACCCGAAGTAACTAACTAACTCAAAGCTAAGAGCCTCTTTATATATGATCTCCCAAAGGTTGACTCCTCCTTCTGGAGGCACACCTAAAGGAGGTGTGAATTCACAAAGTTACAAAGTTTACTTTGTGAATCTCCCATACTTGTGAACTCCAATGAGTACTGGTGTGAACACAAGCATTGTATCAATTAGTTCTACTTATACCTTGTTTCTTCTAGCCCATAACATCTCCATACAGGATTAGATCAATCGTACTGAACCATGCTAAATTAGATAATTATTGCCTCTATCTAATGATTTAATGACTTAACAGTTTGTAAAGATTTCAATAGGACCTACTACAATTTGGCATCATTCTGCCTTTCCAGTCTTGCTTTATACTAGTTCAATCCAAATACTTTATCCATCACTGAAAATTCACTCAAATACTCCTTTTTCTACTAAACCTACTCTGATCTGCTCTAGCCCCAGCCCTCACAAAACATTATGCATATATGCCCTTATTATTCTAATGAAATAGTATGCTTCATCAAGAGCTTCCAGGAATAAGAAAGTAATAGTTTCTCTATACTCTACTCTGAGCACACTATATATGCAGTACTGTGTTCAGTTCTGAGAGGCACTATTTAAGAACATTAGAAAGATAGAAAACATTCAGAGGAGAACAAACAGAATGGAGGGCCTTGAGTACAAATCAAACATTTGAAATGGTTGAATAGTTGAAGAACCTAGGAAGATTCATTCTGGAGAAAACTCAAGGAAAAAAAAAACAACCGTGTTTGAGTATCTACACGGCTATCAAGGGAAGAGGGTTTATACTTAAATCAATGAATCAAAAAGCATTTATGCAACCCTTAGCTAAGAGGTAAGGATATAAACATGGATATCTAGGTCGCACAGTAGATAGAGCTTTGGCTTGGAATCAGGAAGATTCATTTGAGTCCAAATGCAACCTCAGATGCTTACTAGCTATATGACCCTGAGTATATTACATCATCCTGATTAGCTCAGTTCCTCATCTGTAAAATGAGCTTGAGAAGGAAATGGCAAACCACTCCAACATTTTTGCCAAGAAACCTCAACAAGAGATTAAAAAGAGTGGAACATGATTGAACAACAACAAAGATAAAAATGCAAAAGAAAGCATTCTAGTACAGAGACTGTTGACTAAGGAAGAATCATTTGATCTAGGAAATCACAAGAATGGTGAATGAATCTACAAAGCAATCAAATAACAGACTTTCCAGACTTATGTTAATTTGCAAAATGTTAGTGAGCAAAGAAGGCTTTATTTAATACAGAGGGTAGATGATAACCCACTCGGGGATGTTGTAGAAAGGATTTTTAGCTAGGTGAAGGCTAGACTACATAATCTAGCCCCCAGAAAACTCCAGTAATAGGAGAGTTTTAAAGAATGAGACAGTAAAGTATGAGAAAAAAACTGAAATTACCAAAGAGCTCCAATGATATGAAAACTCAGTTAAAAACCTTGAGCATAAATAGGAAAACCAACTAGACAGACACTAATAATAGAAAGGAATGTGGTCTTCACATCAGATAAAAGAGTCCAAATATCTGTGAATAAATATTATTAAACAAAGGCAAATGAATCAACATCTAATAAGAAAGAGGATTCCCAAGAGAGTATGGAACCAATATAAGATGTTCCTGAATGATTTTTGAAAGAAAAGTAAGATTACAACCAAGAATCACCTATCCAGCAAAACTGAGTATAATCCTTCAGAGGAAAAAATGCTCATTTAATGAAATAGAGGATTTTGAAGCATTTGTGATGAAAAGACCAGAACTGAATGGAAAATCTGATTTTCAAATATAGGACTCTGGAGACACATAAGGAAGTAATCAGTAAAGTGATAACATAATGGGTTTAATAAGGCATGTTTATATTCCTACATAGGAAGATAGTATTTGTAACTGATTAGAACTTTCTCATTATGATAATTATGAGTGGGTACATATATAGAGATATATATCTATATCTATATCTATAGAGAGAGAGAGAGACAGACAGACAGACAGAGGGCACAGGTGTGAGTTGAATATGAAAGGATAGTATCAAAAAAAAAAAAACAGATGAAATTAAGGGATAAGAGAGAAAGGGAAAGAGAGAAGTAGAGTAGTGTAAATTATCTGCTATAAAAAAAGAGGTAAGAAAAAGCTGATGAGCAGTATTCTCCTGGGGAAGGGGAGTGAGGAAGGAACCTGGTAAGTTCTCCATGAACTCAAGCAAAATGAAAAGAATATTAAAAGAAAATATGATCTCCATACAAGCAAAACATACTGAACTTGAAGACAAGATGAATAAAGAAAACATAAGGATTATAGTCAAGCAGAATACAAGGCAGCAAAAACTCTAAACCCATAATGCAAGAAATACCAAAATTCTACCCAATATTAAAGACAAATAGAGGAAAAGACAAATCTAATTCTATGATTTTAAATATGAATGGATTATGCAAGCCAATAAAACAAAAGTGATAAATAAGAAAACAAAATCCTATAATATTTTGCTTATTAAAAAATGCATTTAAAACCAAAAGCATACAGAGAAGAAAAAAAAAATAAGGGGCTAGAAAAAAATTTACTAGATGAATCCAAAAAAAACATAAAATGTAACCATGCTCACAAAGTAAGAGAAAATATTCAAGATTTTTTAAAAACATAAACAAGGAAACTACATTATGCAAAATGGAGCCATAGACAATAAGCCAATATGAATATTACACTCAATGTGCTCCAAATGCCTTACCATCTAAATTCGTTAGGGAAAAAAGTCTGAATTTCATAAAGAGAATAATACAACAATGTCAAGAGATTGTAATGCCTCCTCTCAATTCTAGGTATTACCAAAAGGCAAAGAAGAAACCAAAGAACTTCACAAAATGCTATAGAAATTAGAGCTAAAATACTCATGTCACATTCTTAAAGAGACTACTAAAGAATACACATATTTATCAGCACCACATGAAACTTTTACAAAAATTGATCACGTATTAGAACATAAAGAGATTTGAAACAAATGTGAGAAAGCAGAAATAACAAATCCTTTTTAGACCATAATGCAATGAAAACAATAATTAGTTCAGGAAGCATTTTTAAATATATAGATATAGATATAGATATAGACCAAAATAGGAATTAACAATGAAATCTGAAATAATGAGTGAGTCAAAGAACAAATCATAGGAATAATGAATAATTGTGTGAAAAATAAATGATAATGATGAAATAACATACCAAGATTTCTGGGATGAATCTAAAGCAGTCCTCAGAGGGAAAAAGTATGTCCCTACAAACATACATTAACAAAATGGAAAAAGGATTAATGAACTGAAAAGCCAACAAGAAACATACTAAAATAAGCATTTGAGATGATTTTTTAAAAATTAGGAAAGAAATAAATTGGAAACAAAAAAAAAAAAACTAGTTCTTCAAAAAGGCTAATAAAATTGATAAACATTTAGCCAATGTAATTAAAGAGGGCAGAAAATCAAGCCAATAAAATAGCAAACAAAAAAGTGAAATTACACATATACACAAAAAAGAAAAAACACACAAAGAAATGAAAACAATTATAAGAACTTTATATACATATGCTAACAAAAAATGAGAACACAAAAGAAAGGAATACCTTCAAAAAACATATACCCAAACTAACTGAAAGCCAACTACAGATTATAACTAATCCAATATTAGAAAATATAGTAGATATAAATGAACTACCAAAGAAGAAACCCCTAATTCTGATGGATTCACAGGAGAATTCAGTCAAATTGACTATACCAACTTATCAAATAAATCATTTATCATGACCAAGCTACTTGGTTTTATCTTAGAAATGAAAAAAAAAAAAAAAGGTTCAACATGAAGAAAATAATCAATCTGACTCATCATATTAAAAAAACAAAAACATCCAAAATCACATGATTATTTCAAAAGACATAGGAAAAATCTTTGACGAAGTACAAAACATATTCATTATTAAAAATCTTATAAAACACATGCAGAGAATAATTTTTATTACCATAAAGTCTTTTATCTAAAAACCAAAAAAAAAAAAAAAAAAAATCAAGCATCATAAGTGAGAGCATACTAAAAAATTTTCCCAATAAATACAGAAAAGCAAATAATAAAATAAATAAATAAATAAAGCGAAGGTGCTCACTTTACTATAACTTGATATAATTCTGAAAATTCTATAAGCAACAATAAGATAAGAGTAAGAAATTAAAGGCATGATGACTAATAAAAAGATAAAGCTATTTTATTTCTAAAATGTTAGTGATGTGATGATTTACTTAGAAAATCTGAGGAAATCAGCAAAAATATTAATTGATATAATTAATAGCTTCAGCAAGATTGTATAAAACAAACCTTCAAAAAACAATAGTACCTTTATATAATAAGAATCCAAGAGGCAATATTAGAAAGGAAAATCTCATTCAAAATATTTATAAAATGCATAAAATATGTAGGTGATCAACCTCTCAATGCACACAAAATACTTGTATCGTGTCAATCACAAAGTAATCTTTTAAGATATAAAGAACAACTTTAAAACGTGGAAGAAAATTCAATACTCAAGGCTAGATTATGTCAACATAACAAAAATGGCAGCACTACCAAAGTGAATTTAAGCTTTTAATGCCATATCAATCAAATTACCAATGGGTTATTTTATAGAACTTATCAAATTTTAAAATTCAATAAAGTGCTCCAAATTAACCTAAAAAAATGTACTGTCAAAATTCTGATCATGAAAGTAATTCTCCTAAAGGAGACCAGAGCAAAAAATTACCACCAAAAGAGATTTCAATTGCGCTGAACCTATAGAACCTCCCACCCATACTAAAAGTAATGGGAAACAGCACCAATCCACTAAAATTCAACTATTCACTATCCAGCACATACAAATCTAAGTCAGGAACTTAAAAAGCTCATGCCAGGAAAGCAAAAAGCAGAGCTCAATAAAGATTTATTCCATCTTGGAAGCACCAAAAATTCGCAGGCCCCCAAACTGAAGTAACAAAATAGAAGAAGGTTATAATAGAAGATCAGGATAAATAACCAAAGTTAACCAAATTCCCCTGGAAATCAGCAGAACCCAGTATTGATAAAGTCCAAAGTCAAGAAATAGGTTGGGAAAGTGAGCAAATGGGGGCAAAAAAAAAAACAAAAACAAACCAAAAAAAAAAAAAAAAAAAAAAAAAAAAAAAACATAGCCTTGGAACTACTATAGTGACAGGACAATTTAAGGCACAAATGCAGAAGAAAATTATGACCTTGAAAACATTTGCAAACAACGTCTACCACATATGTGTCAAGCAAAGAAAAATGAAGAGTGGACATAAACCCAACAAAAATTTTTATGAGAGGGAACAAAATAATAACAGCAAAGAAAAGGTAAACAAAGAAATCTAAAGGGGGGGTGGGGGGGAGGAGAGGAGATATTTTAAAAGCCAAATAACAGCAGGAGAGAAAAAAAGTGGAAAAAGAAATGAGAGCTACAAAAGAAAATTATAAAAAGAGAATTAACAGTATTGTAAAAGAAAAAAAAAGAGATACAAAACATTAAGAAAATTACTTTAAAATTCACAAGTAAAATACAGGGAGTTAATTAAAGTTAATAGTTGAGACAGAATCTATTATGCTTTTTGCTGAAGTTAATAAAGGAGGGAAGGATAGCAATCATGATATCAGATAAAGCAAAAGCAAAAAAAAATTTAATTAAGGATAAACAAGGAAATTATATTTCAATAAAAATGTAATTAACAATGAAATAATATCAATGCTGGACATAGTATATATTGGACTAAATGACACAGAATGCAAATGCTTATAGGAAAAGTTAAATTATTATAGAATGAGAGAGATAATAAAATTATACCACTAGGTGACCTCAATTTTTCCCTCGTGGATCTAACAAGAAGTTAAGGAGATAAATAAGTGTTTTGAAAAGGTATTAATATGATAGATCTCTGGAGAATATTGAATCTGAAATACAAAATATAGCTATTAATAGCTGCAAGTAGCATCTTCAAAAAAATTGATCATTGAAACATAGAAACCTCACCCAAAAAATGTAGAAAAGCAGAAATATTAAATACTTATTTTTCAGACCATAATGCAATAAAATTACATTCAGTTAAGAACCTATGAACCACAGATTAAAAATTAATTGGAAATTAAATAATCTAATCCTAAAAAATAAATATAAATAGGAAAATAAATAAGTCAAAAAGCAAATTATAAAATTACAGTTTCATTACAGATAATGACAACAGTGAAAATGAGGTTTAGATTTGGGGTACCCAAATGGAATTGGGTTACTGGTGGTCAGGGAGTTAAATAAGGTCTAAATGAAGTCTAGTGGTGGCACAAAGGTAGGGAGTTCTGGGATTCCCTTCTGGATTTAAAGGAATTTACAGACCCAAAAACCTAAATTGATAAAAGAGATTTATTATGGGGATTGGAAGTAAAGTTCAAGTCTAGTTAGTAAAAGATGTTAAGTAAAGAGAAGAGGGCAACAGAAACAGTATTCCAGTGGACAGAGAGCCCTTGGGATACCAAGCATGGCATAGTTGGCATGTTTGGACTCTCTGCAAAGAGAGGATTTTAGTTTGGCTCTTTTATAATAGGGGGCTTTGGCTACAAGCTGATGGGGGCTTGTGGATGGAGTCCCAGGTTTTCAGCTAGGGTTAGAATTTGAATTGCATTCAATGGGTTTTGGGACTGAGCTGACCCCACCCAGATAATAAAAATGGAACTGTGCTTGAGTGCCTCTCACTGAAGCAGAGTCAAAGGAGGTTTTCTCCTTTAAGGATTTTCAGTTTTGAGATTCCCTCTTCAAAACAGTATGTCAGTTTGCTGGAATGCAGCCAAAGCAGTACTAAGACGGAAATATATAACTCTAAATATTTACATCAATAAAAGGACAAAAAGAAAGGTCAAATTAATGAATTGGACATGAAACAAAAAAGAGCTAAAAAAAAATAATAAATAAATTTTAACATTAAAATTAAAATTTTAATTTTTAAATTAGAATTTAAAACCAAAATAGAAATTCTGAAAATCAAAGGAGATATTAAACAAAATAAATGAATGCTTTAAAAATTAAAAAAAAAAAAAAACCACTGAACTAATAAAATGAAGACCTGATTTCAGGGGAGAAAGAACGGGGAAAGAATGTTCCAAATCACTAAAAATTAGAGAAATGGTAAATCAAAACAACCCTGAAGTTTTAATTCATACCTTGCAAATCAATAAAAATGACAAAAGATGGGAACAACAGAAGGGGATGTGGGGGAAAAAAACCACAATAGTACATTGTTGGTAGAGCTGGAAATCAGTCACAATCATTTTGGAAAACAATGTGAAATCTACAAATAAAAAGCCTAACATGCCTAACATGCCTAACATGCCCATCATCGGTGTCATCATCATTGGAGCTAAAGTGCTTCAAATTTTACAAAGATATTTACAAATATTATTTTATTTGATTTTCACATTCCTCAGAGGCAGATCTATTATTATAGATAAGCAAATTGAAGCAGAAAAATTATGTTTTACCTAAAATCATACAGCTAGTATTTGTGGCAAAATTAGAACTAAGGTCTTCCTGATTCCTGATTCAACATTCTATTCACTGCGCCATTTAGCTACTTCATATAAAACAAAATATTTATAGTAGTAATTTTTATAATACCCAAAAATTGAAAATAAAATAAATTTTCATAGATTTGGGAAATGTGAAACAAATTACAGTACATGAATATGGTGAAACGTCATAATGCTATAAGAAATGATAAATGACAAATAGGGAAATGCAAGGAAAGTTCTATATGAATTGATATAGAATGAAGTAAGCAGAGGCAAGAAAACAACTCCACCAAAATTAGAAAAATAAAAAATGAATCAAAAAATGCATTACCCATTATGGATAATTCCAATTACATTAAAATTTTTTAAAGTTTTGTATAAATTAAACCCAAAGGAAAGCAGAAAATGGGTAGCGAAAAGGTTTATAGATAGCTTCTCAGATAAAGACATAAATAACTCTGTCAAATCTACAAGAGTACAACACACACACACAAAACTAAAACATTTGTGTCTAATGAAAGTTATCTTGGGGCAGAAAAGAATTTTTAAAATGCATAGCATAGAATAAAAGAAAATGAAGAAGGAAGCATAGAAAGTAGAGTAGCTTTGAAAATGACAAGTAGTATTTATGTAGTTTTTCAAAAAAAGTAAAGTGTACAATATAAATTCAAGGTTTTACTATAAATTCTCTTTTTAGGCTGTATACATGGAAATGTTTTTTCTTTTTTATATTTGTATTTCAGTTCAAAATGAATTTTTTTAAAAAAGAATGCATGATCCAATGGAAGAGAAATAAGACCCCACTTATTTTTTTTAAACTGCAGTAAGCATAATAAATGTGGAAATATGTATAGATGAACTGCACATGTTTAACATATATTGGATTACTTGCTGCCTAGGGCAAGGAGTTAGGGGGAAGGGAAGGAGGGAGACAAATTTGGAACACATTTTGCAAGGGTCAATGTTGAAAACTATCTTTGCTTATATTTTTAAAATAAAAAGGTATTATTTTATAAAATAAATAAAATAAAAAACTGCAGTAAGACATCTAAGATATCCCATATAATACAGATTTGGGGATCCAATACATAAACGTATCACTCAAATGTATGCTCTCACAAAGAGAGCTGATTGTAAGAACTTGGGGAATATCTATATTTAGGAAAAGGAAAAAAAGGAGTTAAACAAAAGCATAAAAATATCCATGAAAGGAGCCTTGCTCCTTTCCAGGCTATGTTCTAGCCTCTACCATGAACCAGAAATCTCTTCCATCCTGGAAGTGCACTGCAGCCCTCAAATTTATACATTAGATGTGTTCTCTACCCTTACAGCCTCTTCCTCTGATTAAATGACTCCTCCTAGAACCTCTATTAAAAGTCAGTCCAGTCATATTTCATTTCTCTCCAGGTTATACCAAAGACTTTTTCTTATGTTCTCAATCAACTCTGTATTTTTGCATTTTCCATTTTTGGCTTCCTTTTTTACAACTCTTTTAGCATTAGAATGAGTTCCTTCAAAGATAGAACTCCTTTCCACTAATATTTGTACTCCCAGTGTTTAATACAATGCCTTAAACATAAGTGTGTGCTGACTGACTACAATATTACAAGAAGTCAAGAAGATAGAGAGCTTCAAGATCCCAGGTTTTCAAGTAAAAAATAGTCAACACAAATTCCACAGAGAGAATGACTTAGAACAGAAGTTGGCAAATTATATACTCAAGCTATTTTTAGCTCTTAGGCATTAAAAAACAGATCATACACTAGATTTGGTCTATGAGCCATAGTTTGCCAATCTCTGACTTAGATAAGGATAAGGGATCTGGTGAGGAAAGCACTAATGAGCTTCCAGAAAGATATAATCCACCTCCTATCTCCTCTACAAGCTTGCCCACATAATTATCCTGCCTCTCTCTAATCTGTAGTCTTTCACCTGGTTGATCTCTTTCCTACCAAGATACTGTTTAGGTACGACAAAAATGTAAGCTGAAGTTTCTTATTTGCTTTTTTTGTTTGTTTTTCATGTTTTAAGTGAAGGAGATTGGAGATGTTCATGATCTTATGACTTATGAAAGGCCAAAGTATAAACTGTAAGAATTCAGGAGGCAGAATTCATATTAAGATTTTCCCAGAAACCTGACTTAAGAAGAAAGATTCCAAATAATTTACTTGGCTTAGCCCAGTCTTAAGCAATCACGCTACATTTCAAAACAAATTAGTAGGGTAAATACTAGGTAAAAACAAATTAAAAGCACTATAGTAGGAACTGAATTTGTATGGGAGTGACTATACTTCCCACTCAGGTGTTGGGGGGAAATATTTGTCACTTCTGTTCCTGGTATAAGCTTACCAGTATTTATTTTAAAAAATAAAATACAATTTTTTTTTATAAATCTGCAATCTCTACAAATACTGGCTCCTTCCACTGTTGCCTATAAACATACCCAAGCCTTGCCTTCACATGACCCTATTACACTATTAGTTTATCCTATATCTTTACCTATGCTACCATTTATGTCACTCTCCTAGAAAATAAAAAAAGCTGCATAATATTCCATTTCCTTTCCACTTGATTCTCCCCCCTTTTTAATACAGCTTTCAAAATCATTTAATACGGCATTTCAAAATCAAAATCATTTCAAAAATAATTCTCTCCAAAATTAACAGTAATGCCTTGTCAAGTCAAATGGACTCCTTCTCAGTCTCTTGTTCCTGAATGCTGCAGTATTTGACGATGTTGAGCAAAGCATCCTGGATACTATCCTGTTTTGTCATGACACTCACCTATAGGGTTTCCCCTATCTATATGAACAATTCTACTCAGTCTCCTATGAAAGATCATCATCTATGTTCTGTCGCTATGGGTGAATATAACTATGATAATGGGTTCCCTTTTCATCTATCTTTCTATACCCTTTCTCAATGATCTGATCAACTCCATAGCCTCTACCGTGTTTCCCCTATAATAAGACCTATCCCGAAAATAAGCCCTCCCCTTACTGTGTAAGATTCCTCTAAATAAGCCCTCCCCCGAAAATAAGCCCTATTGAGGTTGCTACTGTAGTAATGGTGATCCCCTGTGCTACATGCTACATTACGGTACCCTCTGTATGCACCGTTCCCCCCCAACAATCTTCCTCCCCCCCCCCGCCCCGGTGAAACACACACGCGCTCCGAGCTGCATCCAATCAGAGCTTCAGCAGTGAGCGCGTCATCCTGTTCTTCCCCAGTGATTTGCTTGCTGGCACCATTGAGAGCAGTGCCGCGGAGGAGAGCTGAGGCAGGACAACATAAAAACCTGGGATGTAAGCAGGAGTGAGGGGGCATGATGGAGGATAAAAGGGGCATGATGGAGGATAAAAGAAGAACTCAGAAGGCATGATGGAGGATAAAAGAAGAACTCAGGGGGCATCATGGAGGATAGAAGGAGCACTCAGGGAGCATGATGGGGTTAAAACATTATTGAGAGGCATGATGGAGTGAAAAGAAGGACTGATGGTCATAATTTTATTATTCTGTCTGCACGGGTCACCTGTGTTTTGGCAATACGTTTGGATGGAAAGAAAGCCACACCTCTAATCATCAGTAAGGGCAAGAAAGATAAGATTGAACATGTATCAGGCATTTACGTTCTTGAAACCGAAAAAGCCTGGTGTACACAAGCCGTTATAAGAAAGTGGGTTGATTTAATGCTGCCACTTGTTATGCGAGGTAACCAAAGAGGTCTGATAATCTGGGATTCAGCCAGCACTCACCACGCTAAAGAAATGAAGAACTTCCTTGCAGAGAGAAGAATAGATCAAATAATGATTCCTGCAGGAATGACTGCCTATCTCCAGACCCTTGATATTGCAATAAACAAGCCATTCAAGGACCATTTGCGTATGGAAGTCAATGACTACATTGAAAATAGAATGGAAAGAAATCAGCGTGGAAACTTTGTGAAGCCCTGTCTGCAAGAAGTTGTGATTTGGGTGAAGAAGTCATGGGATAAAATTACTGACAGCTGTGTTGCCAAGGCACTACGAGCAGGTTACCTGGACAAGACATATTCATTTAAAGAGAGCTATATTGCTGGACATGACAGATTGGGTCTACTTCTTCTGAAGGAAATAGAGGCGCAAGACATCCAGGATGGAATTCAGGGTATGGACACTTATGACAATATTGTTGAAGAAGATGACATGATCATTATTGAATAAAGGTACTTTTTTTTGTTCACATTTACCTGTTTATTAAAATTGTGGTCAATGTTCATTAAAATAAGCCCTTCCCTGAAAATAAGCCCTTTGGTGGTTTTTCTGTCCAAAAAAATAATAAGACAGTGTCTTATTATCGGGAAAACACAGGTATGTAGATTATTCCCAAATGCCTATATCCAGACCTAATCTTTCTCCTGAGCTCTATTTCTTGGCTCACCAGCTACTAATTGACTATTTTCAACCAAATAACCCCACAAGTATAACACACTTGATGTATACAAAAAAAACTGATTTTTCCTCCTAAACCTCCATCTAACTTTCCTTCTATTAAGGGCAGTACCATTCTTCTAGTCACCTGGATTAGAATCCTTTTTCCTTCACTCATATCAAATAAGATATTTTGTAAAGCACTTAGCATAATACTTGGCATAGAGTAGACATTTAATAAATAGCTGATGCCTTTTTTTAATAGCCACTACTCTAATTCAAGCCTTGATTATTTTGACAGCATCCTAGTTGGTCTCTCTACCCATCCCTCCCCATTCCATCTCCAGGAAGCAATTAGTTGTCACAATGGATAGAGTACTAGGACTGGAGTCAGTAAATCCCAAGTCCAAAACAAGCCTCAGACATCCAGCTGCACATAAATGAGCAAGTCACTTAACCACTGTTTGCTTCAGTTTTCTCAACCGTAAAATGAATATAATAACAGGACATGCCTAGTAGGACTGTTGTGAAGTTCAAATGAAATGATAGTAATACTATGCCTGGCACATCATCGTTATTGTCCTTCATGCTCAAAGAGGACCAAAATGACATCACTATTTCAGAGTCAAGGTACAGTGTGTCCAGTTGTGGCTGATTAGCCAATGTGAGTTTGAAAGGCTCCACCCCAGATCAGACACAAATACTGTATATGAACATTTGATATGGAAATGTCTCTCCAGTTGCACATCTCATATTTCTTTTGAGCTAATGCAATTCTACTTTGCTAATAAAGCACAGCACCTTCTTAAATGTGGTCCATTTGCCATACTGGGTCATTCTTTGCCAGTGTTATCCATGTCTCAAATTCCTAAGTTTTTCATAAAATATCCTTGTAACAGTTCTTCTGAGCTCCATATGAGTGCTTCCCTTATGTGAGCTTTCCATAAAAGTCTTTTAGTCAAACATATATTTGGCATTTATACAATATTACATTCTCTGCAAGTAGAATGTGAATGCTTGGTTGTTCAGCTAGAGAAAAAACCCCAGTGTCTGGTACTTTATATTGCTAGGTAAGCTTCAGAATCTTTCTAAGACAATTCCAATAGAAATGATTTAATTTGTTGACATGACAATGTTATACTAGTCCAGGTTTCACAGGCCTGTAACAATGAGATTAACACATTGCCTCAGCAGACCTTCAGTGTGGGTGGCCAGCCTAATACATCTTTTCTGGCGCATTTTCCTTCAGAACCTCCCAAATACTGAACTAACTCTGGCAATGCATGTGTCAACCTCATTTTCCATGTATACATTCCTGGAGAGTATATTACAAAGGTAAGTGAACTTACCCACAACATTAAAAATTTCTCCATTTGCTGTAATCAGTGGTTCCACATATGAATGGTACAGTGCCAATTGGTAGAGAACCTCTGTCTTTTGATGATAACTGTCAGGCCAAAATTACCATAAGTAATGGAAAATCAATACTTTTTCCTGTTACATCTCAGTTTCAGAGGCTGCACAGATTGGACAATCATCTGTGAATAAAAAGCCCATACCAACATTCCCTCAAATTTAGTCTTAGCTTGAAGCCTTTTCAAATTAAATAATTTACTGTCAATATGGGAGCTGACCTTGATGCCATTTTCATTTTCATTGAAGATGTCCAACAACACTATTGAAAACATCATGTTGAAAAGCATAGGAGCAAATACACAGTTCTGCTTCATTCACTGATGACTGGGAAAGCAAAAGAGCATTAACCATTATCCAGAATCCATGCAAGTATTGCATCACAATATTGATGTACAATATTGATGAACTTCTATAGGCAACCAAATTTTTCCATTATCTTCCACAAGCTGTCACGATTGGCATTATCCAAAGGTCTTGATCAGGTAAACAAATTTTGTATATAGACTTCTATTCTGCTCCTGGCATTTCTCCTGGAGTTGTCAAAACAGCAAATAACAAACCAATGCTCCTCAAGCCTTTTTGAAGCCACTCTCTCAGGTTGTGAGATTATCTTCCAGGTAAAGCATAAGCCTATTAAGAAGGAGTCTAACAAGAATCTTGCTACATTGTCTAAGAGAAAGACTTTGTTATAATTGTTACAAGACAACCTGTTTCTATTTTCCTTTTTAGAAATGGACACTGGAGTCCTCCTTAAATTCCAGGGGAATAATCTCTTCTTGCCATATAATCCAGGTGATTAAAATCAGTTTTTATATGAGTGTTATGTCCCTTGTCTTGTAAATCTTAAATGGAACAGAATCAGTATCAGTATTTTAGTATGAGAGAATCCTGACAGATTCAAAACCTCTTCTTCAGCTGGTAGTTCAGTTAGAGAGGAAGTGACTTCAACTTGAAATATATGGCTAATGGCTTTACGACTGGTTGATGAAAGTCTATTGAAAATGTTATAAAAATGTTCAACTCCAAATGTTTTGGATCATGTCCTTATTACTAATTAATGTGGCTCCCATTGGCACTGAGAAGTTGAAATGCACTATACGTCTTTTGCCCATAAATAGCTTTCAAGGTATTACAAAGGCACTTTGGATTGAGCCAAGAATCTTGCATTCCACTAAGCTTCACTTGCAATTTATTTCTGATGGAGTTATATGAAGTATCTTGCCAGTAAACTCTATGAAGTTCTCATTTCTTGTTTAACAGTTTCTGAATTTCCCATCATTTTTGTCAAACCAATCTTGATGTTTACAAGTGTTCTGGCCTATGCAAATGGCCCATGTAAATGCAGTGCTATACACCACTTTGACATTTTGTCTGTTTCTTCTCCTTACAATGACAAAGTCTATTAAATATCAATGTTAGTTATGAGAATGTATCCACCACGTTTTATTACATTTAAGTAAATGGAAGAAAGTGTTGGTGATAAGAAAGTTATGAGACACACAGGTCTTCAGTAGTAAATGATCACTACTATTTTTGTTCCCAATTCCATTCTTCCCAAGGACTCTGGGACATATCTGATAGTCTGTGCCTGCTCTAGCATTAAGATCACCCAAAATTACAAGTTTGCCCTCTTTCAGCACACTGATAAGGGTCTCCAAGGATGATAGTGGCATGGCACTTTCCTGTAAGCAATTTGATATAGGTCACACATGTATAATCACTTGAAATAATTTCCTCCTTAGTCATGTTGTCAAAGAAAAATCAAAACAAAAGGGAAATGAGAAAGAAAAAAAAAAAGGTAAAAGTAATATATTTCAATCTGCATTCAGCCTCCATAATTGTTCATGAGCCTGTTTTTCACCTCTTTGGGAAAGTATATAAGTTTCTTGACTAGATTAGTTGTGACTACAAAAGCTATGCCAACTTCAGGTGCTCCTCAGCATTGTGGCAACTCCAGGAAAAAAAAAAATGTTTCCACTTCAATAAGCTATCCTTCATTTGTCAGTCTTGTTTTACTAAGGGCTGTTATTTGGATATATGATACCTACTCATTTCTCTCACAACAGAACTGTGTATACTCTGATCCAGCAATACTACTACTGGAGAGAGAGAGAAAAAAAAATAGAAAGAAGAGAGGAAAGAAGAGGAGAAGGAGGGGAGGGAAGGAAGAGAAAAGCAACAAAAGTGAAGGGAAGGGAGACGAGAGGGGAGAAGGAAGCAATGAGAAATGATGAGCAAGCTGATTTCAAAAAACCTGAAAACACATGAACTGATACAAAATGAAATGAGCAAAACCAGGAAAATATTGTACACAGTAATAGCAAACTGTATGATGATCAACTGTGGGTGACTTATTCTCAGCATACAGTAATCTAAGACAATTCGAAAGGATTCATGTTAAAATGTGCTATCCATGTGATGGCAAGGAATTGGAAACTGAGGGAATGCTCATCAACTGGGGAATGACTGAAGAAGTTCTGATAAATAAATTTAATGGAATACTATTGTTCTATAAGAAATGATGAGCACATTGATTTCAGAAAATCCCAGAAAGACTTACATGAATTGATGCTGAGTAAAGTGAGCAGAATCAGAACACTGTACACAGTAACTAACTTGTGTTATGATCAATCACTACGCTCTTCTCAGCACTGTAATGATCCAAGACAATTCCAATTGACTTGGGATGGAAAATGCCATCTGCAACCAGAGAAACAATAATGGAAACTAAATGCGGATTGAAACATATTGCTTTAACCTTTTTTTTTCCTTTCTCATTTCCCTTTTGTTTTGATTTTTCTTTTACAACATGACTAATGGAAATATGTTTAAAATAATTGTACACATGTGACATATCAGATTACTTGTTGTTTTGGAGAGGATGGAAGGAGGGAAGAGAGAGAAAAAAAATCTTATAAAAGTGAATGATGAAAACTATCTTTACATGAAATAGGAAAAAATTAATATTATGGGAAGGAAGGGGTGCAATGATATCCATATCTGGAAAAGGAACAAATCAAGTCTAAATGCAGATTGAAGCATATTTTTTCCACTTTATTTTTTTCATGTTTTTCCCTTCATTGTTCTGTGTGTTCTTTCATAACATGACTAATATGGAAATACATTTTGCATAATTGAACATGTATAGCCTATATCAAATTGCTTATTGTCTCAGGGAGCATGGAGGTGAAGGGAAAAGGGAAAATTTGGTGCGCAAAAAAAATTACTAAATGAATGTTCAAAGTTGCCTCTACATGTAAGTAATTGGGGGAAATATTTTTTTTTAATGAGTTGTTTGTATTTCAGGTCTGCTAAATTGTATGTGCATATTCTATGTACCAATGGTAAATAGAATCTTCTTCACAAAAAATTTTAAACCTTTTTTTTGTGTGTTTCAACCACAGAGTAGAATTCCTGCTTGCTACAGTAAACATACCAGAGTTAGGTTGGGTAAAGCAGATCATTTTTAGGGCACCTTTTATAGCCCCTTCTTTATGCCAGAGGTGGGCTATGAAATTCTTTAAAAAGACTGCTCAGAACTCAGAGAAGCAGCCAAATCCCACCGCTGTTTCAGTTAAGTGAGAATACAACTCTATGGCCTAAGTCACCTATGTTCAGGATTATAATTATAGCCCTCAGTGTATCTGCTCCTGCTGCTTCATCACTTGCCCATCTCCACAAGTCTTTGAAGTAGGTAAAATGGCATGGGTGTGGCCTTTTGACTCATGAATAAATTAGATTAAAGTGAAGCAAAGCTGTGTAAAGTTGTCAACCTCACTCTCTTCCAAAGTCATCAAAGTCCAGGGGTAAGGCAGGTCAGAATGATTGTCAATGGCATGGGATTCAGGAGATGACACTAGTGTCTTCAATGTCTAAACAAGCTCTAAGCACTTCATAGCATCTGCTTCTGTCACATTAATGGCCTGATAGAACAAAATGTTCACATCTACATATCCACTAAGAAAGTCTTTGTGTGCTTGGGATAGACATCCCGCTAATCACCAATGAGTTTTAAAGGTCCCTCAGTTACCTTGACAGATAATAGGTGTTATATAAATGCTTATTCCCTTCCTCTTCCCTCTGCCCTGACTCAATTTCCTCCCTTGTCTAATCCATTCACTACAGTACTGAAAAACTGATATTCCTAAAGCACAGATTTGACCAACTCACTCCCCTGCTCAGGAAGCTTCAGTAGCTCCTTTTGCCTCTTGAATAAAACACAGAAACTCCTCTGCTTGTCATTTTAGGTTCTTCATAATATGGTTTTAGCCTCTGTTTTGTTTATTACTTATTACTTTCATGTATTCTATAATCCAGCCTTCTTGATTTTTCTTTTTCATGACATTGCATCTTCTGCATAGGCTGTCCCCATTCCTGAAGTGCTCCTTCTTCACTACTGTCTCTTAAAAATAACACTTTCTTAAACAATATGCCTAAAAGACATTACCATCCAAATGTTCCAGCAAGCAAATCAAACTCAACATGCTCGTAATGGATTCTTTTCACCAAAAATCACGTCATTATTTCTGTCAGCTTTGTCATGATTCACACAGTCTTCCACTTTGAAAATCTTAGTGTGAACTTTTGTTCTTTTCCTTCCTCAACTCTGCTTATTAGAACCCAAAGCTTACTTCAAAGCTTAGTCTAAGTACCACCATTCCAGCACTAGGACTTCCCAACATTCTCCCAAACATTAGTATCTACTACCCTAAAAAAAATAAACTTTATCTAGTTTGAATATATTTTGCATTTACATCATATGGTTAAAAGCAAAAATGATTCAAAGGTACATGTTGCAAAGAAAAAGAAAGGAATAAAATGAATTTTGTCATATACTCAAAGGTAACAAGATATTATTTAATGGAATATGTGATTGTTTTTTATTGCAGAAATTAATGTAAAAAGACCATCATTAAGACAACAGCAGTTTATATACCAGCTTCAGTTAGACCCTGAAAATCAAATCAAGATATATTCTAATTCTAATATTTGCAGACTTCAATGTAAGCATAAGAAAAGTAAAACTGGAGAGAAACATAATAGAAAATATAGTTCAATGGAAATTGAGAGGATGCCCGTCAGTTGGAGAATGGCTGAATAAGTTATGGCATATGAATGTTATAGAATATTATTGTTCTATAAGAAACAATCAGCAGAATGATTTCAAAAAGACCTAGAGACATTTACGTGAACTAATGCTAAGTGAAATGAGGAGAACATTGTACACAGCAACAATAGATTATGTGATGATCAATTCTGATAAATGTGGCTGTTTTCAACGATGAGGTGATTCAGGCCAATCCCAATAAAACTGCAATGGAGAAAGCAATCTGCATTCAGAAAGAGGACTGCGGGGAATGAATGTGGACCACAACATAGTATTTTCACTTTTTTTGTTGTTGTTAGCTTGTTTTTTGTTTTCTCATTTTTTTTCCTTTTTGATCTGATTTTTCTTGTGCATGATAAATGTGGAAATATATATAGAACAATTACACATATTTGACATATAATATTGGATTGCTTCCTGTTGGGGTCGGGGAGGGGGGCAAGAAGAGGAAGGGGAAGGGCTTGGAAAGCAGGGTTTTTAAGGACTGTCTTTGCATGTGTTTTAAAAACAAAACCTATAATAATCTAGTGTTTGACAAACCCAAAGACCTCAGTTTTTGGGATAAGAACGCATTATTTGACAAAAATTGCTGGGAAAATTGGAAATTAGTATGGCAGAAACTAGGCATTGACCCACACTTAACACCGTACACCAAGATAAGGTCAAAATGGGTTCATGACCTAGGCATAAAGAATGAGATTATAAATAAATTGGAAAAGCATAGGATAGTTTACCTCTCAGACCTGTGGAAGAGAGAGGAATTTATGACCAAAGAAGAACTAGAGATTACTATTGACCACAAAATAGAAAATTTTGATTATATCAAATTGAAAAGTTTTCGTACAAGCAAAACAAATGCAGACAAGATTAGAAGGGAAACAATAAACTGGGAAAACATTTTTACAGTCAAAGGTTCTGATAAAGGCCTCATTTCCAAAATATATAGAGAACTGACTCTAATTTATAAGAAATCAAGCCATTCTCCAATTGATAAATGGTCAAAGGATATGAACAGACAATTCTCAGAAGAAGAAATTAAAATTATTTATAGGCATAACTTCATATGCTCCAAATCATTATTAATCAGAGAAATACAAATTAAGACAACTCTGAGATACCACTACACACCTGTCAGATTGGCTAGAATGACATGGAAAGATAATGCGGAATGTTGGAGGGGATGTGGGAAAACAGGGACACTGATAAGAATATTACATTATTGGAAAAGAAAAAAGTAATCATAATGACAATGTCTTGAGTGAAAAGAGAAAAAGGCTGAAAACTGTCTTAAAAGCATTATAAATTAAAGAAAAATGCAGCCTAACACTCTCAAAACTTTACATGTGAATAGATTAAATAATACAGAAAGAGAGAGAGAGAGAGAGAGAGAGAAAGAGAGAGAGAGAGAGAGAGAAGAGGGGGGAGAGCGCTGCTGAATAAGAAAACAAATCCTATAATCATAAGAAACACATTTAAAAAACAAAATTATGTACAAAAGCAAATAAGAAGCTGAAAACAATTTATGTACTGGGTGAATTTTTAAAAGCTGGCACTAAAGATAAGATAAACAAAAAATAAAAATTCACAATGTTAATAGAAATAAACAAGAATGCTACCTTATGCTTAAAGGAAACATGCAATGAGTTAGCATAAACATTAAACATGTGTATCAAATCATAGAGTTAAATAAACTGTAGAAAGATGTGAATGACTAGAAGAATCTGTTTTTCTCTTTTCTTATTTCCATTTCATCCTCCATTCAGCCACCAAAGTAATTTTTCTAAAGCACAAATCTGACCAAGCCACTCCCCTACTCAGTAAACTCTATTGACTCCCTATCAACTCCAGGTTCAAGTATAAAATGTGTTTGTCATTGAAAGCCCTTTATAACCTAGCTTGCATGTTATCTGTCTCCATTGGAATATAAGTTTCTTGATAGTAGAGCCTTTTTTGTCCCTTTCTTTGTATTCCCAGCACTTAGCAGAGGGTCTAGCACATATTAAGGGCTTAATAAAGACTTGCTATTTAACATTTTAAAAAGTTAAAAATTTAAATAAATGGAGAATTGTTCATTGCTCATGACAGGACTGAACCAATACAATAAAAAGAACAATAAAACTAAAATTAGTTTCTAGATTTAGTGTTATACCAGATATCCAAGAATATAATTTACAGACCTAGACAAAATATTACCAAAATTCACTTGGAAAAAAAAAAAATGAAGGAGGAAAGGCACGTTTAGATCTTTAATTGTATTATGAGGTAGTAGTCATTAAAACTATCTGCACAAATTAAAAATGTCTACTATTAAAAAGTAGATTAGTAGAACACAGAAACAAATGACCTCAAAAAACCAATGTTATTAAAGCTGAAAAATTAAAATTTCCTAGGAAAGAACTCACTACTTGACAAAAATTGCTAGAAAAACTAAAAAAAAAAGTCTCACAGAAATTAGGCTTAAACCAATATTTTATACCATATATCGCAATAACTCAAAACCAATGCATATCCTGAATATAAACTACCATACTGCAAAAATATCAAGAGATGACAATTTCTTAAATAAATATAGATGGAAGAAGGGAGGCAAATGAATTCTTAAGCAAACAACAGATAGAGATGATTATAAAAACAACAACAACAACATTACAAAAAACTAAAAGTTTTTGGAGAAACAAAACTAATGTAATGATGATAAGGAATGTGGTAGACTTAGACAAAAATCCTTTTATAAAATATCTCCAATATGTTCAATAACAAAGATTCATAGACAAACAAAAGAAATAAATGATTAAATGTCATTCATTCCCTAATACATAAATGACCAAAGAATATGAACAATTCTCAAATGAACTACAAATTATTAAGCATCATTTGGAAAAATACTCCAAATAATTTTTAAAATGCAAATCTGAATTATTTTAAAGTTTCATTTCACATCCAGCAAACTGGCAAAGATGACCCAAAAAAATGGAAATAGTCAATGTTGCAAGGGATCTAAAAAGACAAGCACACTAATACACAACATTATATTAAATACAGAGTCAATGGCGAGACTTACATGAACTGATGCTAAGTGAAATGAGCAGAACCAGGAGATCATTATACACTTTGACAACGATATTGTATGAGGACATATTTTGATGGAATTGGATGTCTTTGACAAAGAGACCTAACTGAGTTTCAATTGATAAATGACGGACAAAAGCACCTACACCCAAAGAAAGAACACTGGGAAACGAATGTGAACTATCTGCATTTTTGTTTTTCTTCCCGGGTTATTTATACCTTCTGAATCCAATTTTCCCTATGCAACAAGAAAACTGTTCGGTTCTGCAAACATATATTGTATCTAGGATATACTGCAACATATCTAACATATAATGGACTGCTTGCCATCTAGGGGAGGGGGTGGAGGGAGGGAGGGAAAAAAAAAATCGGAACAGAAACGAGTGTCAATATAAAGTAATTATTAAATACAAATTAAAAAAAAATACAGAGTCAAGACTTTGAAAGAAGCAATATTAAGTCTTCAACTAGAATGATGACCTAAGAAAGTTGGGATGAAGTAGACTAAAAGTTATAGGAAAGATGAAGAATAGTTCTAGCAAGGGTAAAATAAGGAGAAAGATGGAAAATAGAAGATTATAGTTAGGAGGTATTTTCAGAGATATATATATATAATGTGTGTGTGTGTGTGTGTGTGTGTGTGTGTTGACATAAGTTAAATGAGACAATGAGATAAAGGGTATGATGTCCATCCCTTTTTGTAGCTGAAACAAAGTAAAAGTGATTATTCTCATTCATTCATATTTCTCTCTCTCTCTCTCTCTCTCTCATATATATACACACACACACACATACACACACATATACACACGCACGGGAAGGTCAATTTCACTGATCAGGAATAAGATAGTTAAACCCTCATTATGCCATCCTTACTAGTCCCTATTTAAGAGACAAGTGATTATGCTATCTTTTCATGGTCAGGATACCGTGGCCGTTAAAGTTATAACTCACCCCAAACACCACCAACAACTCATATCACTCAACTATAAGATCCTCCTTAAGAGAAAGAAAAATCTCTTCTATTTTCTTGTAGCCCTTATATGTAGTACCTTATATATAGCAGATGTTGCACAAACATAATATACTTTTGTGCTCTGTAGGGCAGAAAGATTAAATAAATGATACCATATATACTACAGAGCTTTCAATTATTTCCAAAGTGCTTTCTTTGGAAAATATATAGTCCTTGATCCTCACAAAAGTTCTACAAGGGAGTCAGCCAGGTAATATACCCATTTTACAGGAAAGAAAACTAGAAGAGAAAGGTTAAATATATCCAGTGTAACACAGTAAACCAGAGAGAGCCAAGAAAAAAAGATGTATTTACTTAATAAACCAATGTTCTCAATATTATTACTTCATGCAATTATCTCAAAAGTAATTTTAAAAGTCTTATCTTTCAGATCATGGAAATAGTATTATCTTGAGCCTTCAGAGAATTTCTATAAAGGGTCAAACAAATCCAGTTATACCTCGATCCATTATGTACGATAACACTAAATCCATCCTACCCAACATAATTTTATTCCAAGTATTTTTAGGCTGTATTTATAAAATGGACAGCCAATCAGAAATGGTCATCAGTATGACTTTTTTTCTTAAAAATTTTCTCTTTGAAAAAATCTCTAAATTGAACAAAAATAGTCTAAGAAAAGTCTTGGTCAACCAAGCAAGATAAATATATAAACTAACACAAATAAAAACAAAACGTGGGTCCCCAACAGATTAGTAGTAAAGAGATATAAAATATACATAGTTCTCAAGAAAACACAAGAAAAATTATTCCAAATCACTAATAAAGAAATATTCAAATAAAAATAATGCTGAGGTTTCACTTCACTACTAAAAAATTTGAAAATATGACAAAAGATGGGAATAGTCAATGTTAGAGGGGCTATAGAAAAGCAGATTTGGCTAACACTATGGAGTACAACTATGTTCTAAAAAGGAATGTAGAAATTAGCTTTAAAAAAAAATGCTCATATATCTTTGACCCAATGACAGCACTAAGCAAGAAAAATAAGGTAGGGAGAAAAGGAAAGGGGAAAGGAAAAGGGAAAGAGAAAGGGAAGAGAGGGAGGAAGAAAGAGCAGTTACTATATTCCCAGTAATGTGCTATATGACGTACATCAATACAAAAGTCAAAAAGACCCTGCCCTCAAGGTTACTTTTAATAGTAAGGCAAAGCACAAAAAGAAAAATAATATCTAAGGAGCATTTTGGTTTGGAAAATCATGAAGATGATGAATAGTGTCATAGGGAAGTACACTGATACTCCCTTTTGAAAAAAAATAAAAGTTTAATTTTGAACTTAATAGATACCCAAAAAAGAAAAAAATGAACACTTTCATATGTGAAACAATAAAAATAAATAAATAAATAAGTGCTACTTGTTACAATATATAGCTTTCTTTCTTCTAAATATATAATAAATTCAACATGTACTTTCAAAGCTGTTCTGCTTGACTAAATTTCCATCTGAACTTCCTTCTATTCTCTTCTTTACATTTAAAAAAAATGCTCTGATGAACCTGTTTTCTTTCTTAGTTTTTTGTGAAAATATTCTTATCAGCTCCCTTCTCTCCCTCCTCAATGGAATACACACACACACACATACACACACACACACACTCACACACACACACTCACACACACACACACACTCAAAAAGTGAGTAGCATGCTTCTTCATTGGTTTTCTAAAGTCATGGTCAATCATTACACTGCTTAGTTCATAAGTCTTTCAAAAATTTTTCTTTACAATGTTGTTGCTATTGTGTGAATTGTTCTGATTCTGCTCACTTCACTCTATACTAGTTCATACGAGAACTAATCCCCTTCCAATATAAATGACAACATTGATTTGATTATGGTTTGAGAACAGAAAGGAAATAAGAAGAGGATACTGAGAGGGTATACTTGGTAGCAGGTAGTTCAGATAATGAGATGGTCAGGTACAAAATAAGGTGAAGGAAAAGTCTAATATATACAAAATATTTAAAGTAAGCTTTTTTTTTTTTTTTTTGGCAGTACCAAATATCTGGAAACAAGGTAGATTCCCATCAAATGGACAATGACTAATCAAAATGTGGCACCTAAATGTGATGGAATGTACCATAAGAAATTATGAAGATCACAAGAAAGCATGGCCAAGATTCAATTTTGTTCAGTCCCGGACCCTCTTTTCCCCCTATATAAACTTTCTCTCAACTATCTTTTATTAAGATTAAACACAGTTCTAAAAATCCAGCCCCAGCTTCAGTCTCAATCTTACATTATCAACTGCTTATTAGACATTGCAAACTGGAGGTCTGAAACAAAACTCATTATTTTTCTTCTAAAGGCAAGCCTCTTATCTCTCTGTTGAAATAGTATAATTTTTTTAGGATCTCAGGTATTATCCTTGATTTCTCTCTCTCCCTCTTATCACACAACCAATCAGTTGCTAAATTTTACTATTCTTCTCTAAACAACATATCTCACATCTGATGACTTCTCTCAATTTCAAAGCTACCACTTTAATTCAGGTCTTCACCACCTTACAAGAAGACTACTTAGAACAGCCTCGTAATTGGGTCTCCATGCCTCAAATCTCTTCCCCCAAGTTCCTCCTCCACATAGCAGCACATAATCAATTCTAGTAACTTCTCATTGCCTCTAAAATTAAAATATAAAAGCCTCTATTTAGCTTTTAAACTCCTCTACAAGAGAAAGCTCAAGTAACATCTTCTGCATGAAATCTTTCCTGATATCTCCAAATACAAGTGCCCTGAGTCCCAACTTATCTAATATTTAACTACTTTGTATATATCTATATTTACTAATTTTATATTTATGATTAATATATTTTATGTATGCTTAACTCCCTTACTGGAATATAAGCTAATTGAAAACAGAAATTATTTCATTCTTTTTATTTATATTCCCATTACTTAGCACAGTGCCTGGCAATAGTTTTGTTGTTCAGTTGTTTTTCAGCCATGTCTAACTCTTCATGATCCTGTTTGGGATTTTCTTGGCAAAAATACTGAAGTGCTTTTCCATTTCCTTCTCTAGCTCATTTTACAGATGAGCAAACTGAGGCAAACAAAATTAAGTGATTTGATCAGAGTCCCACAGTTATTAAGTGTCTAAGGCCACATTTGAACTGAGGAAGATGAGTTCTCATAGCTCCAATGACAGCATTCTATCTACTGTGCCACTTGGCAAAAAATAGGCATTTAATATAATTAATATAATTGTTGAATATTGATTATATAAAATGATCTAAAGTAATCAAAATCTAAGAAAATAATATACACAACTTCTACAATAACACAAACTAAGAGAACAACAAATATTAAGATGAACACTATGGTTTTAATAAAGAAATCTGACTCTCAAGGAGAGAGATGAATATTTAACTCCCTCCCTTCTTTGTAAATGTCAAGAACTATGAATGTGAAACACTGCTTATAATGCCCAAAACTTCTTACATGTTGCTATGTTTTATGAAACTTAATTTTTTTCCTTTCTTTCTTTTTCAATCCCAAAAAATCCATTAAAAAAAGTGTTGACTCTCTGGGCAGGACAAATAAAAGGATATATTGGGAAATAAGGGTGGTGTTACAATAAAGAAGGTAACAATGAAATGTTTAAATAAAATATTTAAATAGAATGAAATCTTAAAGATTCAAATACTTTAACTTACAATAAGCACATGTTGTATACAAGACATTATCCTAACTACTGTTAGGGTAATAAAGACAAATAAAGTAAATTTCTTACCCTTAAAGATCTTATAATCTAGTAGAGGAAATAAAACATATATAATTTATTAGAATACAAGGTGGAACATGACTTGGTCATATAGAAGTTTAAGAAAAAAATTATAGGTATTAAAAGATGAGAAAGATCTCAATCCTGAAAAGAAAAAAGAATCAAGAAAGGTCTTAGGAAGGACTCATAAACTGAAATAAAATCTGAAAAATATAAGATAATGAGAGAAAAGGGAAAAGTATGAGTAAAGCATAGAAACACAAAACATACAATGTGATTGGAAAATAACTAGTAATTCAATTTAGTTAAGTATGATGAGAAGAAGAATGAGACAAAATAGTGGAAAACTTTTGATTGTCAAACTAAAAAATTTGTTGACTTAGGTAATGAGGAGTCTTTTTTATATAGCAAAAGAGCAATGAGAATGGAATCTAATACTTTTTCTTCCTTTTATATCTACTTTTTTCTTCATTTAATATTAAACATTCTATTCTGAATTCTATTATCTCCCTGATTTATGCTTTGCTTGATATTAACAATCAGATCAAACAAGGTTCTTTCTGTTGGTACATCTTTAAGGAAGCTTGCATAATTTTGACAAATGCATAGGAAATATTATTATATAAAAGTCTTTAAAGTATCATCTTTATGAAATCAAATAATTTTAAGGATATTCAACAACTTTTAAAAGCCCTTACATTCATTATACTTTTAAGTCAAGATAAGATTTAGTGTTAAGTACTGCTTTTGATCACCTGCACCCTTTCTTCTAATATGCTCAAAGGCTGCTAAGTGGTGGAGTACATAGAGCACTGAGTCTGGAATTAGAAAGAACGGATTTCAAATACAGTCTCAGACACTTACTAAGTGTGTGGCACTGAGCAAATCCTTTAATCTATGGATGCAGTAGTTTCTTCCACCACAAAATAGAATTTATTAACAGCACCTATCAATGATCTGAGAATCAACTGAGATATATGTAGATATGAAGCTACATCCGATCAACTGGGACGGATGTGGCTCCTTTCAACAATGAGGTGATTCGGGAAATTCTAATAGATTTGTGATAGAGAGAGCCTTCCACATCCAGAGAGAGGACTATGGGGACTGAATGTGGATCACAACACAGTATTTTAATCTTTTTGTTATTGTTGTTGTTGTTGTTTACTTGCTTATTTTTTCTCTCATTTTTCCCCATCTTGATCTGATTTTTCTTGTGTACCATAATAAATGTGGAAATATGTTTAGAAGAATTGCACACGTTTAACTTATATTGGATTACTTGCTGTCTAAGGAGGGAGGAGGAAATGAAGGAAGGAGGGAGAAAAATATGGAACACAAGGTTTTACAGGGGTAAATGTTGAAAGCTATCTTTATATGTATTTTGAAGAATAAAAAGCTATTATTAAAAAAATCCTTCATACTCTTGGGGGGGGGGTGAGAAGAGGGTAATGAAAGAGGAGTGTTCTCAATATTAGTGCTTTATCTGCTTTTCCTCTCCTGCCCCTCTTCTCTTTTCCTCATCTAGACTTTAATTTTAATTCTTACTCTTTTTTTCTATATTTTAAACCCCTCTTCACAATCTATCCTCCAAGATTAGAATTTGTTTACAACTAAGTCTTCCCTGAATTTCTCTCTCATTTATTCACCCCTTTCCGTATTCCCTATTGAGTTGAATATATTTTTTCCACAAAACTTACGTGGGCATAGATATGTGTGTGTGTGTGTGTATGCATATTGCATGTATGTATGTTCTACTCTTCTATGATCAGTTTAAATTCAAATGTGGTCCAAGTGACGACTGTTCCTCATCATTAATCCATGCTCATTTTTAATCACCAAATGTATTATTCCTATTTCCTTCCCTTTCTTATTTCAAGGTCATCAAAATATAACAAAATCACCCTCAAAACAAAACCTCAACAAAACAAAAATTTAACAAAAGAAATCTCCTTCTTATTTAACTCCTATGACTTCAGATAGGGTTCATGGAGACAAATATTTCTTCTTTGGAATGTGACTATAACCATGAATATTGGCACATGTCTTTAATCCCAGTTACCAGAGAGGCTGAGATTGGTGATCCTCTTAGGAGTTCTGACCTTCAATGAGCTATAACAATCAGATGTTGCACTAAGTTCAGCATTATTATGGTACCTTCATACTCCTAGAGAGTTTCAAAGAACACAGAGCCTCTTGAATCAGGGAGTCATGAAGTTGCCTAAGGAGGAGCCAGATCAGAAATGAGTAAGTATTGAAGCTTCCATGCCAATCAGCAGTGGGAT